>NW_025999968.1:269141-285289 GCF_001458135.2 Marmota marmota marmota | reverse complement strand
TATATTTTTTTTTTTTAAATCAAAAGGGAGTAATAATAAAGGCCCAGAGAGAAAAGACACTAAGAAACAGAAAAATTCAAGCCAGGTAGGAATCTATAAGGAAATTTGTAGAGGATCACAAATACAAAGAAAGTAAGATACATAGAAATCCAACAAAAGAGAGGTACAGAGACCCAGAAAAAGACTGATGGAGAACCACAGAATATAAATAACCAAGAGAGAAGAGAGCAGAAACTAGAGGCAGAGTTACAGAGGGAAAGGAAATTGGAAAGAAGTGGGTAACAAAGACCAAGAGAAAGAGACAAAACCCACAGACAGAAAAAAAGAAATCCAAAAAGGGAGACAGAGACTCAATAGAGAGCAGTGGAGAAAGACTGAAAGAAAATGACAAAAAGGGAAAGAGTAAAAGATGGTACGATTTCTAAAATTTCCATACACCTTTGAACTCATCTAACCTAGAACCTACCAGAACCTTTCATTTCTATAATCCTGAAACAATGAATTCTTGTTCCTTTTGATCTTTGCAATAACCTCAACTCATCCCCCTAATGCCTCCTCGTGGCTTCATTTAGGCTCATATTCTTATCACTGATCTCCTTCCCAAAGCTTTCCCTTATGCTCTCTGAAATCCAAAAAAGAAACCGCCAGATAATCTCATTTTCTTCATGAAGGGTTCTTTTTACTGTCTTCCCCTAGACAAAAATCTGAATCTCACCCAAGAGTACTGGTTTCCTTATATCATTCTCAAATGAAGTTTGTTCTTACCCATCAAAAAATTCTAGGAACAGAAGGAAATACTGTCAAACTGTTGACCTTTTATTGTCCTGATCTTAAACATCCAGGCTTCTTCCTCCTCCAACTCCACACACCCTCTCTATCCAACCTTGTCAACGTTAACATAGAACACTGTAAGAAGTCATCCAAGTATGTACTTCCTGGACATCTCTATGTGCACGTCTCATGGGCCATCTCAAACTTAATTATTTCATTCTTCAAAACTTTCCTCATAAATACACAAAGGCAATGCTTATGCTAGAAAAAAAATATCTACCAAATATAGGACTACTACATTCAAAAATTAGTAATCTCTAGAGACTTGTAAGAAATTCAAAGACTTTTAGATCCCTCCCTAACAGCAGTGGAAACTCATTCCTGAGCTCTCAGAGCTCTCAACCCTAGAGCAGAACCTATCTTCTCCTATGTCTACAATTAGTTCACTAATATATTGAGTAATATGTTAGTTCTATTAGAACAATTCATAAGTGGAGATTATGAATGGCAAAAAGAAATGATCTTTTTGGTGACTTGGAAGATTATGGGAAGTCTTAAACCTGTGTATTTATTTCTACACATCTTCGGAAAACTTTTTTTTTTTAATTATTCTTTTGACAAAGTTTAAGGGAAGAAAGAAAACAGATACAAAATGAAGGCTGAGATATCAAGCTTTACCCTGCTTTCAGATACCCACAGAGCATTTGCAGATCTAGGTAAAGAGTCACTGCTTTAGTGAAGGCAGCCTCTGTAAGTCTCTGTTACAGATTTCTTATTATAAGGGACCTACATAATTTGAGTCTGTTAACAAACATAAAATGATTTGAGCTTTGGAAAAACACTTATTTAAAAAAAAAGAAAACTTTTATCTTGTTTTGTTAAACAAAGATAATTGTTTTTTACACTATATCCCACCCTTCCTTTTTTTCTTTATTTTAGTGGAGCTATCCCAAACTAAGAGTTATCTGTTTTTCACTTTGGAAATTTTACAATGCTCAAGAAAAAGTTCTAAGATATGTAAAATATTTGAAAGTCTATTTTTTTTTCCTAATAGAGGTTCACTGTCCTTGTTAACCTCTATTAATCACATTTCTATATCTGTAAGAATGTTTAAGATAAATAGGAAGCTGTAAGCAGTAGCAGGGAGAAAGTCTTGCTCTGAAGTACTCAGATAACAGCTGGTCAATTGTTACCATGAAGGCAGGATTAAGTCTGTGGTAAGGGCTGCCTATGATGGGGGTTTCCCACCTAACCAAAACCAGACGGGTAAGCCATCAGGTATCTTACATTTCAAAGTCTGATATTCTTCCCTTTCTACACTTGAATTTCATAAAAGTTGAATAAGCTAATATTTATAAAGCATTAAAACAGTATGTGGCATACAGGGAGGGCTATACAAATTAAAATAAGCAATCAAGAGAAAATGTTTAGGAACTTTGTAAGGAGGCCTTCGCAAATGAATGTATATGTAATCTAGTGGCTCACAAAAATAAGTAACTCTGACCTTTCCTTTACTTCCTGGGGAATTATGATGTCTAGCATCTAATAACAAAAAGCCATGAGGATGCAAAATTTCATTTTAAGAGTGCTGGGAACATAATATATGCTCCATAATCTTATTTGGAAAGGTACAGAAAAACAAAGACTTGCCAAAATAGATAATATTAAAGAGAGTAATAGGCAGTAGGTGCATAAACCAAGTAATTGGGTTTAGAAATAAGAGAACTGAAAGTTATCTATGAGGTTTACAATTCACAATACAAACAGAGGCACAATTTAAACTTAAAAATGACTAAGGAACAAGTGTTGATAAAGGACATATTTACTAAGTATGGCTGGTCACACATATTAGCTATGACACACAAATATATACACAACACATAATAGATCCACCTTGCCTTAAAATACATAGGTCTTCTTCTATATCATTGGGTTTGTCATGGGAAAAGAAAAAGAATTTCCAAGAAAATCTAAGTACAGTTTAATGGAAAATGATTAATCTACAAACAGTTAAGTAAATTAATATTGGATTAGAAATCAAGAGACATTATGGATCTAAGAACATTACATATTATATGCATAAAATCTTTTTTTTTTTAATTTTTGATATTTAATTTTCAGGGTTTTTTTTTGGCGGACACAACATCTTTGTTTTTTGTATGTGGTGCTGGGGATCAAACCCGGGCCGCACGCATGCCAGGCGAGCGCGCTACCGCTTGAGCCACATCCCCAGCATAAAATCTTAAGTCCAAAATATCAAGTGAATTTATTCAAGTCATATTTATTTTGCCCCTCAAAACAACAACAACAACCACCAAAAAAAAATCCCTGATTTCCATGTTCCTTGCCAGGTCCCCCATCCAAAACCAGTAAAGAAAAAAATTTAAGGAAATATTAAAACTGGGGAAAAGGACGGGCAGAAAGAAAAAGACCAAGGTACAACAGTAGAAACTGGTTTTCTTTGCTTTCTTCTCCACTGATTAAACTGTCATAAGTTATTACATCTTCTGAGGAAAAAGACCAATGGAGGACCAAGGAAGACGAACATTCACAGCTCAAAGTCTTAACTATCCTTTACTTTCACAAAACTAAGTGTGATCAGAAATAGTGACAATTTATAATAAGCTCTGTAATATAATACTATATCTTTTTTCTCTGATCAAAGACCAATTAAACTTGCTTTCTAATGTTTAACCCTCATTCTAGTCCTATCAGAGTCCTCCCACTTCCTCTCTTCACCTCTCATCAACTTCCACTTAGCAAAATGACATAATTTTCCTCCTTATAATAAACAGATGAAATGAGGATTCCATAAAAAACATAGAAGTATCAATAAAAAATATAAACTTTCTAGAACTAAAGATAGCTGTTTTTTTTTAAAAAAGGAGAAAATTCTTAAAAAATCATTCCCTTTATATTCTTATAAGCATTTTCCTGCTATAACTAATGATATTCAATGACCATTTCTTATGCTCAAAATCACTGGGGCCTATGCTTTGAATGCTTTCATTCAATTAGCAAAACTATTTTGTTAGGGTAAAGGTATGGGAAGTATTATTTTTAGAAGAATAACAAGTTTATCACAATATTCAATACATACTATCTGTCACACTTACCTTCTCACCACTTGAGTAGAAGAAATAACGCAATCGGACTATGTTACAGTGATCTAGCTTTCTCATGATCTGGAGTTCTCGATTCTGAAAAGAAAACACATGAAAATAATTTTTAAAGGACAACAATTATACATCATAATCACCAAGATGCTCCTGAAATAACATTAAACACCCTAAACAACAAGCTATGTATGTGCTATTAAAAAATACAGTCTGTACACCAGAACTGAACTGCAAACTATCTGTTACTAGTCCATGAACTATTTGTTACTGCTCAGCAATAAGATACAGAATTGAGAGTGTTTAAAATCTTTTATAGCAATTTGGCAGACTAAATTTTTATCTATGATTCTGATAATAAGAATTGAGGCCTGTATTCTATATTTTTAAAACTTTTACTTTTCTAGCAATTCATTTGTACTATATTTTGCAAAACTATCAGTCTGGTGAATTGGAAATTATAGAAACTGGTACTTTACCACATGTACCTTGAGAAGCACCAGTTTAGGATTTGTAAGAAATATTTGAAATGAGCTGCTGTTACTTATGGAAATTTTTTTTGCAACTATAATAAAAAATAAATCAAACTTTTCAAAAAACAAATTAAGCAGGGATCAAAGGAGACTCTTACAATCCTATTGTTTTCTGAGTTACAGTGGAAAAAAAAAAAACTAGGAGTTAACTCCATGAAAGGGGCTCAGGTGCTAAGTTTTTAAAAAAGACATACACAGTCCTGACAGATTTATAGACCACACAAACTTTCTTTGGGAAAGTTCAAAGTTATGCTCACATTGCCTGAAAATAAAATATTAAATAATGTGATTTCTTAATATCTTATTCTACTGTAATAAAGTAAGTAGATTATTAACAAAGAATATACATTCCAACAATATTCTAATGGCTGTTAAAAATACCAAAATGCCAACTACATGGCCAGAAAAATAACACTTTTTTTTTTTTGTTATTATAGTAATTCAGAAAGTTTAAAAAAAAGAGGTATATGCCTGGGAATCTGGAAAGGAAATAGAATTACTGTCACATAAGAGGCCAAGAAAGAGGAAGGTGAGGATGGTTAGGGACCAATAAGCCAAAAAAGCAGAACTACCTTCAGCAGACTGGGCTCTAGTCTTTAGAAGACAGGAGCAGAAATAAGTGAATATTTTTTAAATAACCTTGAGAACTGGGTTTATATATGTAGTAACATTTAAAATTCTTAAAACACATCAATCTGTCATTCCATTACTTGTGACAAAATGCATAATTGAAGCAATAAACATATAGTAAGGAGATATAGCTGTCCCTATGATTACAGGGAATATTCACAGATGGATGGGGGAGAGTGTACCAAACTTTGTAGATGCTCAAGTTGTTTGTATAAAATAGAACAATACTTGCATATAACCTACACACATTTTTTGTACACTTTAAATCATCTCTAGATTGCATGATACTTAATACAATATAAATGCTAAGTAAACATATGTTGTAGTGTAGTGTTTAGAGAACACAGACAAGAAAAACAATCTGTGTATGTTCACTATAAATTCTGCCAATATTTTCAATCTGCAGTTGGTTGAATCCATGTATGTATAACCCACAGATGCATAGTATCAAACTGGATAGAAATAGCAAATAAGCATACAAAAAGATGCTCAATATCATTTTCCATCAGGAAATTCCAAGTTAGAACAATGAGATTGTACTACACACCTATTGAAATGTTGTTAATGTCCAAAAATATAAAGGCTAATGAAAATATGGAGCAACATAAATACTCTTCATTGCTAATGGGAATAAGAATTTGCACAGCTACTTTGGAAGACAATTTAACAGTTGCTTACATAAATACATATATTCTTACCATAAAATACAGCAATTGTGCTACTTGGATATTTACCCAAATGTGATAAAAACTTAGGTCCACAACAAAAACTTGCACAGAAATCTTTTAAAAAGCTTCATTGATGATTACGCACATTTAGAAGTAACTTATATGATCTTCAAGAAGTAAACAGATAAATAAACTATGATATATCCAAATAATGAAATATTACTCAACACTAAAAAAATGGGCTATCATTCCATGAAAAGTTATACAGGTACATTAAATGCATATTGCTAAGCAATAAAAGTCAATTTGAAGAATCTGAAAAGTATATACAGTATGATTCTAACAATGACCATCTATAAAAGTCAAACTGTAGCAGTAAAAAGATCAATGATAATTAGGGATTTTGAGGGAAGGCAAGATGAATAGGTAGAGCTCAGGAGATTTTCAGTTCATTGAAACTATTTTGTATACTACTGTAACAGTAGATAAATGTCATGATGCATTTACCAAAAAAAATAAATACATAAATAAACCATAGACTGTACCCTGCAAAGTAAATAATTGTGCAAACTCTAGACTTCAATTAGAACTATGTCAATATTGTTTTAGTGAATGTTAAAAATGTACTATACTAAGGAAAGACAATAATAATAAGGGAAGCAAGGTCAACAGTAAATGTAGCTTTTGTGAATTTTCTGTACTTTCGACTCATTTTTCTGTCAAACTAAAACTTCCCCCCAAAAAGCCCAAGAATATTTTAATTTGAAAATAAAAAATTTTAATAGGCAATGGGTTTTAACAGACATTAATCCCAAGAAGGAGTACAAATGGCTAATAAACACATTTAAAAATGTTCAACATAATTAGCATCAGAAAAAGCAAATCAAGATGACAATGAGACATCCCTTTCACATACACTAAGACAGGTTTAAACAAAAAGTAGATAATAATCATCCAACAACAACTAAAAAATAAATATTTTAAAAAGGATAATAATAAGTGTTTCCAAGGCTAGGGTTGTGGCTCACTGGCAAAGCGCTTGCCTAGCATGTGTGAGGCACTTGGTTCGATTCTCAGCACCACATATAAATAAATTAATAAACAAAATAAAGGTCCATTGACAATTTAAGAAAATAGTTTTTAAAAAATAAGTGTTTCCAAAGATATAGAGAAAGTGCAGTGATCATACCCTGCTATGGAATTGTAAAACAGTACAGCTTTGGAAAAGAGATAAAAATTTCAAGATGTCAATCACAGAATCACCATAGGACCCAGAAATTCTACCCCTAGGAATAAACCCAGGACAAATGAAAACAACTGTCCCTACAAAAATCTGTACACAAGTATTCATAGCATCATCTTTATAAAAGCCCCAAAACGTAAACATTCCTAATATTCAGTAGCTGATAAAGAGATAAACAAAACATACCATATCCATGAATTGGAATATTATTCAACCAGGAATAAGAACGACATACTGAGACATGATAAAATAGGTATTAACCAAAAAAAAATTACTGTAAGACATAGAAACCAAACATGAAAAATAATATATTGTATGATTTCCTTCATATGAAAAGTCCAGAATGGGCAAGTCCATACATACCAACAAATATTAAGTGAATTTGTGATTTCCAGAGCATAGTGGGAAAAAAAGGATGGGTACTGATGAAAAAAAGGATGGATATAGGGTTTCTTTTTGAGGTGAGGAAACTATTCTGGAATTGCACAGTTTTACAACTCTGTAACTCAAACCAATTAATTATAAATGTTAAAAAGGTAATTTTACACTATATGAATTGTATCTGAGTAAAACTGTTATAAAAAAAATATCAAGGCAGCTGACCACCAACAACAAATACAAAGTTTTAGTGAATCTAATAAAAAAGCAACCTTTGGGAGGGAGGCAGGGAGGCAAAGGAGAAACAACAGTGAATGATACTGGCCAACTGTTTTAGCCAGCTTTTTCTCTGATATGAGCAGACCAGAACAATTATATAAAAAATTCTATAAAAGAACCGATCAGAACAATTATAGAGGAGGAAAAGTTTATTTGGAGGCTCCAGGTTTCAGAGGTCTTGGTCCATAGACATCCTGCTCCATCCTTGAGGCTCAAGGTGAGGCGGAACATCAAAGCAACAGAATGTGGTACCAGGAAGCGGCTCACATGAGGATCAGAAGGGAGGGAGGGAGAGACAGACACTGACTGACTCACTTGCCAGGTACAAAATACATACCCCAAAGGGAGTCCCCAATGACCTACCTCCTCTAACCACACTCTATCAGCCTTCAGTTTCCACTCAGTTAATCCCCTCATAATTCAACCATTTCTCCTCTAATCCTTCTTGCATTGTCTTACACACAAGCTTTTGGGGGACACCTAATATCTAGACACCTAATACTCATCTCACAATGGAAAATACATTTAATCCATTTCCAAGAGTCACCACAGTCTCAATATATCCAAGACTGCCCAAAAGTTCAAGTCCAATGTTTCTCTGAGACTCAAGGCAATCTTGCAGTGTGAGCTCCTGGAAAAATCAAAAGCAATTTACAAGTGTTCAATATGTAAAGGTCTACGGTAAACATAGGGCATAGAAAGAAGGGATGGGACCAAAGCAAAAATGAAATCCAGCTAGGCAAACAAGTCCTGTAAGTTTTGTGTCCAGTGTCTGGAGCACATGGCGTTGTGATGTTTTCTCCAAATGACATGTGTATTTCCTCCCCTGTGGTCTTGCTGGTTGCAGCTCAAATGCCCTTTCTGTTGGTTTGTCTCTGCTCAATTTCTGAAACTTTCCTAGGACAATGTCCCATATTACTGTCATTTCTTGATTTTTGGGATCTCTACTGCAGCTTGGGCTTCCTCCTCACATCTCCAGGCTTTGTCCTCTCAGGGCCTGTCCACAGGACTCTGACCCTGGGGAACATTTCCTAGTCTCCCAGGCCTTCCTTTGAAATCTTGGTGAAGGCCTCATGACCCCCTAACTCCAGCATCCTTCAATTCTGCACAACCAGAACCACACGGTTGATGCCAAGATCTGCTTGAGCAGTAGCCAAGTCTTGAGGGATCCTGGCTGCAGGAGCCTTTGCGTGCCTAGCTGGCTGAACACATTGAAAAAACTTCCTAGGCCCCCTTGTGTAAGGGTGCCCCAGTGGTCTCAAATTTTTAGTTTTACTACCTTGTGCCTGAGAAGAGTATAGTTTTCCAGTTCGTGAGATGTCCTCAAGCCATCTTTCTTATTGTCTCTGGGTAAGGTCTTTAGCATTTCTTTAGTGGTAGTATTGTCTTTAACAATTGCAACTTCCTTTACCCAAGTTTTACTCCCACATTTCAAGTCAAGTTTTTCAAATCTTTCTGCTTGGCTCTCTGCTTGGTAATCATCATATGAGCTGCTTTCCTCCACCATACTCTGCCACCATGATGTTCTTCTGCCTCACCTTGAGCCACGAAGAATGCAGCTGGTCTTCCATGGACTTGAGATCTCTGAATCCAAATAAACGTATCCTCCCCTACAATTGTTCTGGTCAGATCTTTTAGTTACAGCAGTGAAAAAGCTGACTAAAACATCAACTTTAATTGTTTGCATGTATGAATATGTAATAGAGTCCACTGTTATGAACAATTATAATACACAAATAAAAAAGTGGGGGAGGGAAGGCAACTCTTAACTCCTGATATTAAATAGTGCTTCTGAACGTACCACAGATTTACAGGAACATGGAACAACATAAACACCAAAAACGATAAAGACAAAAAATGGTGAGAAAACTTGAAAAGCATACTATACATTTAATCAGGTTTTATTTCTCAACAAAGAGCACATTCGGGACCACAAGCATCATATCTCCAATTTTTCCCCTCTGGAATAGTGAAGGCAATAAAATTAAATATAAGTTAAACTGAAATATCAACAGAATCCTTCCAAACCAGCCACTATAAAGTCCCTGAAAATTCAAGTAAGTTTATTTTTAATATATATATGTGTGTGTGTAAAAAATTTTTACTTATCACCCTACCTAGACACTTTCTAAAGTATAAAATTACCATAAAGTCTGTACCTCCCATGATTCTTGCATAGGCAGAATTAACATTGTCAAAATGACCATACTATCATAAGCACTATACATATTCAATGCAATTCCTACTAAAATTCCATTGATGTTCTTTATAGAAATAGCAATCCTTAGCAAGCAATACAAAGCAGGAGGCATCACTATACCCGGCCTTAAATTATACTACAGAGCTACAGTAACAAAAACAGCATGGTATTGGCAGCAAAACAAACATGAAGACTAATGGAACAGAAGACAGAGACAAACCCACATGAATATAGTTATCTCATTCTAGACAAAGGTACCAAAAACATACATTGGAGAAAAGATAGCCTCTTCAACAAATAGTGCTGGGAAAACAGGAAATCCATATACAGTAGAATAAAATTTAACCTCTATCTCTCACCCTGTACAAAAATCAACTCAATGGATCAAAAACCCAGGTATTAGACCAGAAACACTGTACATAATAGAAGAAAATGTAGGCTTCACACTCCAACAAGACTCTAACAAGACTCAACAAGAACTCTAACAGTGCAAGAAATAAAATTTTAAAAAATCAATAAATGGGATGAGATCAAACTAAAGAGCTTCTTCACAGCAAAAAGAAGCAAGCATGAAGACAGAGCTTACAGAATGGGAAAAAAATCTTTGCCACCTTCAACTCAGATAAGACATTAATTTCTAGGATACACAAAGAACTCAAGAAAACTCAACACCAAAAAATAAACAACCCAATGTACATACATGAAAATGCCTAAGTGAACACCACCATTGGGTACACCCACAAGAATGGTATCCTAATTAGAATAAGATATATTCCATGTTTGTATAATTTTATCCAAATGAATTCTATTGTCATGTATAAGAAACCAATTTTTAAAAAGTGATCCAGGCTAAGACACTTCAGAATCATAATTTTGTCTTATACTTGTTTTTAACAGCCTTTGTATAAAGCCAACTTTTGAATATCCTGAATTATTCTTCTCTAATATCTCTGCAATGAGTAATTAATGGAATAGATATAAATAACTTTTAAAATTATATGGAACTGTGTTAATATATGCCAGAATTCACTCACTACCATGTTGTATCTAAGTTTATCTGGGCAAGTTATCTAATTATTCTGGAGGTCACTTCTCTCATCTAACGTATGGGATTAGCATCCTTATCTTACATATAATTTTGTGAGGATTAGATCATGCTATAGATGTAATGCCTAATACAGTGCCTGGAATATAGTATGTATTGAATAAATAATAATTATTATATGGAATATTTTTTTAAAGNTTACTGATTTTCAAATTGGAAGTCACTTCCAACAACCCTAAGTAGTTCTGGGGGTTGATTAATCTTCTCTGTTTTAATATTAAAGGTCAATTACATTAATTAGGTACCTACCTGAGCTTTACCCCTACAACACAAGCATTTCTTATCATAAATATTTTCAAATCGCCCAAATGAGGTCTATTTTAATTACACAATTTGTCACAGTATGATGGGGTACAGAGAGTAGGGGAGGCACTCAAATCATTAGGTCAAACATTCCTGAAACAAAGTTTATTGTACTAGAAATTATTTTAAAAGCTTAACATTTCTCATATGGTTTATGTGACTACTGACAGGGATAATCATTCTTGGCTTTCTTTTTTTCCGCTCATAACCTTTCTTCTTATCTTTTTACCAAAAAAAAACCTGCCTCTCAATGCCACTAGGAGGGGTTCCAGCGGTTGGTTTACTTAACTGGGCAAAAAGACCCTGTTCCAACCATTCTCTGGAAACTACTAATTATAATGAAATTCTAAGCAGCAGCTATGTAAGTTTCAGATGTTAAACTATAGATCTTAAGTTTTCAGAGAAATTCCTATTATACTGTGATAATGAATGAAATTGGTCAACATAGCATATTTTATTTTTTGGCTACACTATTTGAAGAGTTAACAGTAAGGGAGGAGAACAAAGAAAACTTAAATTCTAACAAGAATGGGTGAGAGACAATGGAAAACTGAGCTTTGAATAAGGTAGTTTGCCTCTATTTAGCATGTATGTTAAAAAAATAGCAAAAGTATGTAATAGCAATAAAACAACTAAATACTTAAGAAATAAAGTTAACAAGAAATATCAAAAGCCTATGTAAGTAAAAATCAGGAATATGTCAACTTTTTCTTTTTACAAACTTAATGAAATCTTAATTAAAAGTACCAACAAACTTCTTAATGGAGTAAGACAAATTGATACCAAAGTTCATATAGAATAATAATCAAAAATAGGTAGGAAAATATGAAAGGAAAAGCTAGAAGGGCAGATTAATCCTACCAAGTGTTAAAATATTATGAAGCCTCTATAATTAAATTAATGTAGTAGCTTCACAGGATTATGCAAATACCCTGGTGGGGGAGAATTGAAGGTCCAATAACAGACCCAGATGGAAATTTAGCATATAATAACAGGAACATCTCAAAACACTGGAACAAAGATACACTTTCTAATAAATGTACTCAGCTGGTTAATTATTTAGAGAAGATAAAATTAAATCAGTAACTCATACCATGCACAAAAATAAACTCCAAATGGATCAAGAATATAAATGTGAAAAATGTAGTTTAAAAAAAAAAAGATGAATTTCTCATTAACCTGAGCATAGAGGAAACGCTTTCTAATCATAACACGAAAGCAAATAAGATTAAAGAATAATAAATTCAATAGTATAGGAGGAAGAAGAAGGAACTGTCACCTGGCCAAAAATAAAAAAATACCACACACAAAAGTTCATTATTTCAGAATAATGAACTCATGGGGTGGATGTGATAAAACCAAAAAGCCACTTTAAAAGTAGGCAAGAGAGAAGAGACAGAGAATTCACATGCACTCACAAAAAACAAATAAATTGGATCTTGAACAGATGGAAAAAACTGCTCAATTGCAATCAAAATAAGAAGATTGTAAATTAAAACTATAAGATACCATCTCACCTATCAGATTAACAACTAGCTAAAACTGAAAATGTAAAGGTACTTCTGTATGCAAAGTTAAGTGATATAGTCATATATTACTGAAGAGAATGTAAAGTAGTTTCGAGTCAACAGTCCCATTTCTATTGCTTTACTCTGACTTATCTGTAATACAAAAGTACATTACACAATATTATTCACAGCAATCCTCTTTTAGATCACAATATACTATTAGCAACTTAAACATCAACAAATAGAATGGTTGACTCAATCATCCAGTTGTGAAAAGAATGGCAAAAAGTCTCTTAATAATATACAATGTTTGCCAGCAAATACAGTTAAGAGAAAAAAATGAAATATAAAAGAGCATCCCAACTGTGCTACCTTTTGTGTAAGAAACCAAGAAAATTATACATATCTGCTCATTTGTGTGAAAGAAACTCAGAAAAAGTAAATCAGAACATAATGTGAGACTGGCTATCCACAGGGCATGAGTATAAAACAGAACATAAGAAACAGCAGAAATGATACGTCTACAGTCCTGACTTTTGGAAATTTGGAAATGTTAATGATTCACAGAGCAAAAACATAACTAATTTTTGAAAATAAAAAAAAATGATGGTAAAATACTGAGAGATACATACAGAAAAGGATATACCAAACTACTCTAAAGGAATGACTTAGGTTGGGGATGTGGCTCAAGTGGTAGCGCGCTCGCCTGGCATGCGTGAGGCACTGGGTTCGATCCTCAGCACCACATAAAAATAAAATAAAGATATTATGTCCACCTAAAAAAAACTAAAAAGCAAATATTAAAAAAAAGGAATTTCCTGACTTTTAACTATGCTAAAGAACAAAAACTTGTTTTTGAAAAGCAAGAAAAAGAAAAACTAACCTAAATATTTTCTGAACAGTATACATGAGTCATATACCGTTTAGGCCAAAAGAAAAAAAACAAATACTGAACTCTTAATAGTCCAGGGGTATGAGTTAGTAGTTCTAATTTGTGAATTCTAGGACTGAGCAAACAACTAAACATACTGTGGATAACAAGTTTCAGGTGAATATGCTGTGCTCCATTCCATCCTGAGGTAGGTTGGTACTGGAGAAATGCAAGACATGAGTATGTCTGACTGCTGGGGTATGGAGGAACTGAGCTTAGCCTCCTTGAGCACAATAGAGGACATCCAGCCTCAACAGAATCGCCATTTTTTTTCCGATTACATATAATCTTGACTTCCATCAGGTATGGCAGGTTTTGCAGAATTCTTTCCTATGGGCACTATATTTTGCTTTGTAACTAATAGGTATTCTGTAGGGAAACACTTTTTAGACTACTTAAATGGATACCCATATTTCATCAAAAATTTCCAACTAGTTTTAGTATGCATTGTTTTTGAGTCTTCTTTAATCAGTTATTAAAAATATATGCCAGAAAATGGCATTTTTAGAACTAAATGGTATTATAAATAAAGAGGGAGGTTACAGTAAACTATAATGTTGCTCTGAAATTTCAAGTATGAACTTTAAAAAAAGAAATACAGAAAAAGATATGTATATATACATATACACATGCATGTGTGTATACATGCAAGCACACCCACACACATCTATTTTATCTAGTTCTACTAGCTACGAGGACCTTGACCCAGATTGAAGGAGCTTTCCCTGGCCAAATTTGAGGCAAGTTAATTATCAAAATAAGTGATTAAAGTTTAAAATTCATTTAATAAAAGTCAATGAATCCATACCATATGTACAAATAAGAGGAAAAATAAGAGAAGGAAAAAGGTCTTCCATCTTTGTAGTAGAATCTCAAATAAATAATTTTTTTAAGAGAGAGAGAGAGAGAGAGTTTTTTAATATTTATTTTTTAGTTCTCGGCGGACACAACATCTTTGTTTGTACGTGGTGCTGAAGATCAAACCCGGGCCGCACGCATGCCAGGGGAGCGCGCTACCGCTTGAGCCACATCCCCAGCCCTCAAATAATTTGAAAAATACGATTTGCCAGCATATATTTTAATGACTGATTCAAAGAAGACTCAAAAACAATGCATACTAAAACTAGTTGGAAATTTTTGAAGAAAAATAGGTATTCATTTACATAGTCAAGTGTTTCCCTACATGAAGCTAAGGCAGGTGCTTCAGCACTCTCAGCTTTGACCTCTGTTGGTCTTTGTTATTTCAGCTATCATGATGAAGGCATCTGCAAAGCTGTTGCCATGCCTGGGAACTTGGACCTTTCTGAGTTGAAACCTTAAGAATTGCTTCTATGACTCTTTGCCTCTGCTCTGTCATGCCATTCAGCTTACAATAAGGAGGAAATAACAAGTAAGTCCACTTATGGACAAACCTTCTCCTAATAACAGGGTTATTTTAGAATTTAATCATTAAGGAAAAGGTTTGAGAGCAGGTGTCTCCAAGAAATGATGAGACTCAGTTTTGGATTCTGGTAAATTAATAGGGTTGTCTCCAAGCTCACGAGATAGTGTAACTAAACTTTACAAATGAGCTCTTGTCTTTTAACTTATCAAACTCTTCAAGAAGAGAATTGAGTTTAACTATTGTCAATATACGATCACACTTCTACCTTTGTCTTAGAAATAATGGACAAAGGGAAAGAATGTTAATTTATAAATAAAAACTTTATAAAATATTAGGGTTTAATTTGTTGTATATAGCTAAGAAGGAACGCTTGGAGATATTTTGAATTAAAATTTAAAGAAGCTGGGGCTGGGGTTGTGACCCATGAGTAGAGTGCTCGCCTAGCACGGATGAGGCCCTGGGTTCCATCCTCAGCAGCACATAAATATAAAATGAAGACACTGTGTCCACCTAAAAAACTAAAAAATAAATATTAAAAAAAAATTTAAAGAAGCTATAGTTAGAGAAAAGATCTTTCCTGTAGACGAAACAAAATATTACAAATTCCAAACAGACTTGATCCTCACTTGTGTTTTACTTGTCCTAAAATACTCTGTCCAGAAATGCAAAACTATAATTAATAAATTATTTTCCCACTACGGAAACTGTTAATGACATTAGACAAACCCCAAAACCGGCCTAAGGTGATCTTTTTGTTTAGAAAAATATTCAAGACTTTATTTTTTAAAAACTTCTAAACTTCTGATAATTTTACAACTCTAGAGACCCACCTAGAAAACAACAAACTAGTAAAATGACAAACGGCACATGTAAATTTTAATAAAGTATCCATTTCTAAACACTTAAGGTGAAGGACAGGAAGAAACCATCAAAGTAGCTCTTTGAGTCCCAGCCCTGGGAAGATGCCACAGCTAGAAGGTGCACAAAGCCTACCTTCATGACTGACCTAAAGGTTTCTCTTTGTGCACACTTCATTTTACAAAATTCAGTGTTCCTAAAACCCAAGGTACAAGCAATTCCACATTGGGTGGGTGGGGGG
>NW_025999968.1:246671-269116 GCF_001458135.2 Marmota marmota marmota | reverse complement strand
ATTGGGTGGGTGGGGGGGGGGAACGAACCCTGGAAGCTTTTTGTTCAGTGGGTTATAGAGACTGATATTACATGTTTAGAGAATAAAACTTATAGGAGGTGCTGGTGTTGTGGTTCAGTGGTACAGCGCTCGCCTCGCACATGCGAGACCCTGGGTTCGATCCTCAGCACCATATACAAAAATAAACAAATGAAATAAAGGTGTTGTGTCCAACTACAACTAAAAAATAAATACAAAAAAAACTTATAGGAGACTTCATCAGTATTTTCAATGTGGAGTCTGATAAAAATCTGTAATAACTTTGGGCTTTTAAAGGCCTCATCACATCTACACTCAACGCATTCAATTCCTGTTTCTTTTAACTCAAAATAATTGATGTCAAAGAAATGGTAGCACTTTGCTCACCTCGTGATGCTACCACAAAATGCTCTGTTCCCTAAGATGCTCTAGAGCTTGGTATTAACACCTATGGGGTTGAGAGGAAAGGAGCTTTTGTCATCATTTTCCCAAAGGTTCTCTCTCATATTTCTCTGTAGAAACCCTGAATCGCCAAAGGCAGTTGAGTTGATACGTTCAAAGTTAGGATAAAATTCCAAACTAGCAAGAGTGTCCTTCCTATTGGAGGAAGAAATGGAGGCCTTCCCAGATACCTTGGTGCCTTCCAGGTGTTCTAACAAAATACCTTACACTGGGTAATTTATTAACAATAGAACTCAGCTTCCCACTCCTCTGGAGACTGGCAAGTCCAAGGTCAAAGCATCTTGTTGCTGTATCCTCACAGGATGGGAGGAGAAGAAAGGTTGAAGGGACCTTGCATACGCTGGAGAAGCAATCTTAAGGTAAACATCCCATCTCTGGGGTTGGAGACTCATGGCCCAAACCTCCTCAAGGCCCACCTCTCAATACTGTTACAGTGAAGTGTCACCAGGAATTTTGGAGAGACATACACAATCAAACCACAGCATCTGATAAACATGAACCCAAGTAGTCTATCTCCACTAGATGTGCCCTCTGTGAGGGGAGTCCTTCTGATTGAACTGAAGGACATTAGATTTGGAACTCAGATCTCTATGAAAACAGAAAGAACTTCGGTAAACAAAATTCATTACATATATAAAAGCTAGTGTTACTTTTGCTTTCTACTGTATATAATAGAATAATGCAGAAAAAAACATTTTTTTAATTCTATGGTACTGAACAAGTTATGTGTACACATGTAACATTGTGACATCAGTATCTGAATAAGTAGGGATGGAGAGGCACAGCAGCAGCATTCTCTATACTACTGAAGTTACCGTGCTATAGATTTGCATCAGGATGGTAATCCTTTCTCACATTAAATGGGAACCACAAAGAACTATCTACAGGACATAACCAAAAGGAGAGGTAAGGGACTTAATATTCTTCATTTAAAAAAAAAAAAAATCAACCAAATAGGAGAGGTAATTACATCATAATAATGACATTTCTGGAAGGGGGGAAAAAGGCCTTATTCCTAGGTATGCAATTATAGCCTATACATATCTTCTGGGGGAAATAATTTAATCCATAGTACTCTCTAGTCATATCTTTCTTAGAGTTTTTATCAGTGGGGGTTGAATTTTGTCATATGATTTTTCTATATCAATCCGTACAATCACTATGACTTCCTTGGCTTGCAAATAAAAAACTTCAGGCCCTGAAGACAGAACTTTAGGCCTTAAAGACCGGGTATATAAACTTGAACATTCAGAATGTAATAAAAAATAAATAAATAAAAGACCACGATCAGAATATACAGGAACTCTGGGACAACATCAAGAGAACAATCCTGAGTCTAGTTGGCATAAAAGAGAACAAAGAGATATAGGCTAAAAGCACTAAGAACATTTTCACTGAAATAATAAACAGAAAACTTTCCCCATATCAGACAGACATCCACATGGAGGAAGGATGTAGGCCCTCACACTGACAAGATTGCAACAGAATCTCTCTCCAAGACACATCATAATCAAAACGCCTAACCTAGAAAATAAGGAAAGAATAGTAAATATTCTGAAAGAAAAACATCAGATCACATTTAGAGGCAAGCTAGTAAGACTCACTTCACACTTCTGGAATGAGATAGTCCAAGCTCTAAAAAAAAATAATTGCTGGCTATGATGGCTATACCCAACAAAGCTTTCTTTCACATTCAGTACGGAAGTCAAAGCTTTCCATGACAAGATAAACTAAAAGAATTCATGACCAGCAAGCTAGCACTACAAAGAATATTCAAAGATAAACTAACTGCACATAGAAGAACAGAAAGCAAATCCCAAAGCTCTCAAATAGATGAAGAAGAATAAAAATATAATCAACTAAATGAGATTCAAGACAATATAATAATAAAAAATGGCAGGATACCATAATACATATCCATAATAACACTGAATATAAATGGTCTCACTTCCCCAGTTAAAAGACAGAGATTAGCAGAATGGATCAAAAAACAAGATCTAACTATATGCTGTTTCCAAGAGACTTATAGTTAAAGATACTCACCGGCTGAAGGTAAAAGAATAGAAAGAAATAGTTTATGCAAATGGAGTCCAAAAACAAACAGAAGTAGCTATTCTCATAGCTGACAAAGCAAATTTCAAGCAAAAATTTAACAGAATTAACAAAGGCCACTACATCCTGGTAAAGGGAACAACAGCAAATATATATCCCACAGATGTCAGTATACCCAATTACATTTTTAAAGCAAAATATTCCATGACATTAAATCTCAGACACCAATACAATAATACTGGGTGATTTCAACATACCCTTATCATTAATAGACAGGCCATCAAAACATAAAATCAAAGATACTTCCAACCTAAATAATATTATAAATCAAACTGACCTAAAAAACATCTACATTATATTTCACCCCAAACCAGCTGAATTTACCTTCTTCTCAGCAGCTCATAGAACCTTTTCAAAACTGACCACATTCTAGGTCAAAATGTAAGTCTTAGCAAATATTAAAAAAAAACAAAAAAAAAAAACTGATTTAGTACCATGCATCCTATCAGATCATAATGGAATAAAAATAGAAATAAACAGCAAGAAACATAATAGAAACTACATAAACACATGGAGATTGAACAATGCTCTTTTAAATAAAGACTGGATCATAGAAGAAATCAAGAAATTCTTAGAAACAAACAATGACAGAAATACAACATACGAAAATCTCTGGGACAGTATGAAAGCAATTCTAGGGGGAAAATTTATAACATTCAGTGCCTAAACTAAAAAAAAGTTTAAAGTGATTCCCCAAAACATAAAATAAGCTTATGCTCCACCTCGAGGCCTTAAAGAAGGAATAGCAAACTAATTCCAAAATCAGTATAAGACAGAAATAATAAAGATCAAAACCAAAATTAATGAAAGAGAATAAAAATTACAATACACAGGGATCAACACCAAAAAGGATTGGTTCTGTGAAAAGATAAATATGATTGATAAACCCTCAGCCCAAAATAAGCAAAAAAAAGGAAAACTCAAATCAACAAAATTAGAGATGAAAAAGGAGATGTCACCACAGAGATTTCTTTGGTCTAGATGATCATTAAGGAACTAATTTGAAAATCTGTACTCCAATAAATTGGAAAACCTTGATGTTTACAAAATTTCTAAACACATATGACTTACCCAAATTGAACCAAGAAGACAGAGAAAATCTTAACACACCAATAACAAGTAATGAAATCGAAACAGGAATTAAAATCTTTTCCCAAAAAAATGGACTAGATGGATTCTTAGTCAGGTTCTGCCAGACCTTTTAAGAAGTACTAAGTCTTTCTCAAATTATTTCACGAATGAGAAAGGCAGTATACACTCCCAAATTTATTCTATGAAGTCAGTGTAACCCTGATACCAAAACCAAAGGCATATCAAGGAAAGAAAACTACAGACCAATATCCCTGATGAACATAGGGATACATCCCTGATGTAAAGATCATTAATAGAAGGTTAATAAACTGCATTCAAAAAACACATAAAGGAGGATGATATGGGGTTGGGGTTAGGGTTGTGGCTCAGTGGCACAGTGCTTGCCTACCATGTGTGAGGCACTGGATTCAATTCTTGGCACCATATATAAATAAATAAAGATCCATTGATAGCTTAAAAAAAAGAGGATAATACACCATTACTAAACGGATTTCATCCAAAGGATTCAAGGTTGGTTCAACATATGCAAATCAACAAATGTAATTACTACTTCACAGAATTAAGGATAAGAATTATATGATCATCTGAATAGGCCTTTGATACACTTCAATACCCATTCATGTTAAAAACACCAGAGAAACTAAGGGTTAAAGAATCTTACTTCAATATTATAATGGCTATACATGACGATCCCAAAGAAAACAACGTAACTGAAAGCAATTCCTCTAAAATCAGGAACAAGGCAAGGATCTCTACTCTCTCACTACTTTTATTCAATATAATTCTCAAAACTCTAGCCAGAGCAATCAAGAAAGAGAAGGAAGAAAAAGGAATACAAATAGGAAAAGAAGAAGTCAAACTGTCCATTTGCTGATGACATGATCCTCTGATTAGAAAACCCAAACAACTCCACCAGAAGACTTCTAGAGTAGATAAGTGCGAAAAGCAGCAGTATACAAGGTCACTCATAAATCAGTAGCTTTCCTATACTCCAAAAGTGATTCAGCTGAACAATGAAAACAATGCCATTCACAATAACCTTTAAAAAAACAAAACCCTAGGACTGGGGTTGTAGCTCAGTGGCAGAGTGCTTGCCTTGCATATCTGAGGCACTGGGTTTGATTCTCAGCACCACATAAAAAATAAATAGAATAAAGGTATTGTGTCCATGTGCAACTAAAGAAATAAAAATTTAAAACACACACACACACACACACACATACACACACACAAAATCCTTGGAAATTAATCTAACCAAGGAGGTAAAATATTTCTACACTGAAAATTATAGAACACTAAAGAAAGAAACTGAAGAAGACCTTAGATGATAGAAAGACCTCTCATGCTCTTGGATAGGCAGAACTAATATTCTCAGAATGGCCATATTACCGAAAGTAATATGGAATGAAAGTAAAAATCAATAGCAATCCCCATCAAAATACCAATTACATGCCTCATAGAACTAGGAAAAATAGGGTCCTAAATACATTTGGAAGAATAAAAGACTTGGAATAGCATATGCAGAAAGTATCCATCAAAAATATTTAAAGGAGAGGAGGGGAAGGAAGATGGCGGCGAGGGGAGTGCATTACCCCCGTGTGCTGCTTCACTGTGTGGGAGTATGACAAGTCAGGACGGCTAAAGCATATCTTGTTAGCAATTTCCAGCAATAGTGGGGTGCTCCGGAACCTGGAGGAAGGATTTCCATCGCACGAGGATCGGCTACGGGGACTCAAATGCGAGAGGTTTGTCGCACGGTGGGTAACTGCTTATTCAGCAAATCGCCCCGCGGCTAGAGTCTGCAGCGCGCGCCGGGATAGAGACGCAGGGTTACAGCGCTGCAGTTTCTGCCAGCCGCGCAAGCACCGTACTCAGGGCTGAATTCTGGGTTCGAGACGGGGGAAGGAAGCGATCCATCTCGGTTCTCCACACCGGTCAGACCACAGAGGAGGCCAGCAGCCACCATGTTGGTAAACTGACGTCACCTTCCCTGTTTTCGACTGACCGCAGCTCATTCAGCCATAGATCAGGTAATTTCAGGCTGCAATTCGCCTGCGGCTTGCAGACAGATTGCTAGGGTTCAGCGCCTGGGTGCTTCTTAGAACCTGAGCTTATCGGAGCGAACACCGAGCGCGGGGCGGCCGAGTTCCGGCTCCCGGAACCGTCCCGCGGAGCCTGCGGAGGCTGCTTCTTGGACCCTGCTCCTATCAGAGCATACAACAAGCACTAAGCAGCCGAATTCCGGCTCCCGGAACTGAGCCCGCGGGGACTGCTTCTTGGAGCTTACACTTATAGGAGCTTACACCGAGCACGGAGCGGCCGAGTTCCGGCTCCCGGAACTTCCCTGGACCGGGGCTAGGAGCCCGCGGAAACTGCTTCTCGGTCCGGGTCCTGCTGAGGGCCGGTCAGGACTCACCCGTTGCTTTGGTTGCCCGGCAAGGGGAACGAAATGCTGCCATTCGCATAGGATACCAACATGGCAGAGATCTGATGTCAGCAGAAAGCGGCGGAGGAGAGAACTTCATCAATACCAGCGGTGACATAAGCAGTTGGTCTCCTGGTAGGGGGGGTGAGGCACAGTCACCCGAGTCTCCTCAATTTGTCGTTGAGCCAGAGGGGAGAAGCCGGGCCGCCGCCAGCGCCCGGAGCAGGCCCAGCGGCTCGCCAGCGTGGTGACCGCGTGACCCCAATTGGAGAGGGGGTGGAGCGGAGCCGCCACTCGCACCCGCAAGGTGGGCAGACCCGCGACCCAGTGGTACATGGGCGTGGTAGGAGGGGCAGGGCAGAGCCGCCGTTCGCGCGTGCAAGGTAAACAGACCTGTGACAGCCTGGCGGGTCAGGCCCAGTGGCCTGCCAGTGTGGTACACATGTCACCCCAACTGGAGTAGGGGCAGAGCAGATCCTTCTCCCACGCCCGGATCAGGCCCTGCCGGTGTGGTGGTCACGTGACCCCAATTGGAGTGGGGGCGGAGCGGAACCGCCACCCGTGCCCGCAGGGTGAGCAGACCAGTGATCAAACTGCAGATCAGACCCAGGGGTCCGCAGGCGTGGTAGGAGGGGCAGGGCAGATCCGCCGCCCGCGCCTCCAAGGTAGGCAGACCTACAACAGACCGGCGGATCAGGCCCAGGAGCCTGCCGGCGTGGTACAAACACCACCCTAATTGGAGTAGTGGCAGAGCAGAGTCGCCGCCCGTGCCAGGAACAGGCCCAGCGTCCTGCAGGCGGGGTAGTCACGACACCCCAATTGGAGTAGGGGCAGAGCAGAGCCTCCACCCGTGCCCGAAAGGTGGGCAGATCTGCGACCGACCAGCGGGACAGGCCCAGTGGCCTGCCGGTACGACAGACACGTCACCCCATTTGGAGTAGGGGCAGAGTAGAGCCGCCGCCCGCGTCTGCAGGGTAGGCAAACCTGCAACCGACTGGCGGATCAGGCCCGGTGGCCTGCCGGCGTGGTACACTCGTCACCCCAATTGGAGTAGGGGCAGAACAGAGCCGCCGCCAGCTCCCAGAACAGGCCCAGTGACCTGCCGGCGTGGTAGCCACGACACCCCAATTGGAATAAGGAGAGAGCAGAGCCGCCGCCCGCACCTGCAGGAAAGATACGCAAGCAGTATGAAAAGACAAGGAAAGAAAGGACCACAAGCAATGCAGGTCAACGCAACTTTAGAAGAGGTAACAGCTGCAGCAGATGGAATGTCAGATAAAGAATTCAGGATATACATGCTTCAGATGATCTGGAGTATCAAGGAAGACATTAAACAGCAAAATCAGACAATGAAAGATCACTTCGACAACGAATTACGCAAACAAATCCAGGAAGCAAAGGATCAACTATACAGGGAGATAGAGGTTATAAAAAACAAACAATCAGAAATCCTAGAAATGCAGGAAGCAATAAACCAACTTAAAAACTCAATGGAGAATACTACCAGCAGAGTAGAACACTTAGAAGATAGAACATCAGACAATGAAGACAAAGTATTTCAACTGGAAAAGAACATAGACAGCTCAGCAAGACTGTTAAGAAACCATGAGCAGAACATCCAAGAAATATGGGATAACATTAAGAGACCAAACTTAAGAGTCATTGGGATACAGGAAGGTACAGAGCTCCAAACCAAAGGAATGAGCAGTCTATTCAATGAAATAATACGAGAAAACTTCCCAGACTTGAAGAATGAGACAGAATCCCAAATCCTAGAAGCCTACAGGACGCCGAATGTGCAAAATCATAAGAGATCCACACCTAGACACATTATAATGAAGATGCCCAACATACAGAATAAGGAGAGAATTTTAAAAGCTACAAGAGAAAGGAAGCAGATTACATTTAGGGGTAAGCCAATCAGGATAACAGCTGATCTTTCAACACAGACTCTGAAAGCTAGAAGATCCTGGAATAACATATTTCAAACACTGAAAGAAAATGGGTTCCAACCAAGAATTGTGTATCCAGCGAAATTAAGCTTCAGGATGGAAGATGAAATTAAAACCTTCCACGATAAACAAAAGTTTAAAGAATTCGCAGCTAGAAAACCATCTCTTCAAAACATCCTCGCCAAAGCATTACAGGAAGAGGAAATGGAAAATAACAATGAAAACCAACAGTGGGAGGTAGGACAGTAAAGGGGGGGGAAATAATCAAAGAGGAAAACAAACCATGTTTAGTAACAGAAATAAACAAATATGGCTGGAAGAACAACCCATATCTCAATAATAACCCTAAATGTTAATGGCTTAAACTCACCAATTAAGAGACACAGGCTAGTAGAATGGATCACAAAACAAGACCCAACAATATGCTGCCTACAGGAGACGCATTTGATAGGAAAAGACATACATAGGCTGAAGGTGAAAGGTTGGGAAAAATCATATCACTCATATGGACTTCGGAAACAAGCAGGAGTGTCCATACTCATATCAAATAAAATAGATTTCAAGCCAAAGTTAATCAAAAGGGATAAAGAGGGACACTACATACTGCTTAAGGGAACCATACACCAACAAGACATAACAATCATAAATATTTATGCCCCAAACAATGGTGCAGCTATGTTCGTCAAACAAACTCTTCTCAAGTTCAAGAGTCTAATAGACCACCATACCATAATCATGGGAGACTTCAACACACCTCTCTCGCCACTGGACAGATCTTCCAAACAAAAGTTGAATAAGGAAACTATAGAACTCAATAACACTATTAATAACCTAGACCTAATTGACATATATAGAGTATACCACCCAACATCAAGCAGTTACACTTTTTTCTCAGCAGCACATGGATCCTTCTCAAAAATAGATCATATATTATGTCACAGGGCAACTCTTAGACAATATAAAGGAGTAGAGATAATACCATGCATCTTATCTGATCATAATGGAATGAAACTGAAAATCAACGATAAAAGAAGGAAGGAAAAAGCATACATCACTTGGAGAATGAACAATAGGTTACTGAATGATCAATGGGTTATAGAAGACATCAAGGAGGAAATTAAAAAATTCTTAGAGATAAATGAAAACACAGACACAACATATCGGAATCTATGGGACACATTGAAAGCAGTTCTAAGAGGAAAATTCATTGCTTGGAGTTCATTCCTTAAAAAAAGAAAAAACCAACAAATAAATGATCTCATACTTCATCTCAAAATCCTTGAAAAAGAAGAGCAAAACAACAGCAAAAGAAGTAGAAGGCAAGAAATAATTAAAATCAGAGCTGAAATTAATGAAATCGAAACAAAAGAAACAATTGAAAAAATTGACAAAACTAAAAGTTGGTTCTTTGAAAAAATAAACAAAATCGACAGACCCTTAGCGATGCTAGCGAAGAGAAGAAGAGAGAGAACTCAAATTACTAGCATACGGGATGAAAAAGGCAATATCACAACAGACACTTCAGAAATACAGAAGATAATCAAAAACTATTTTGAATCCTTATACTCCAATAAATTAGAAGATAGTGAAGGCATAGATAAATTTCTTAAGTCATATGATCTGCCCAGATTGAGTCAGGAGGATATAGACAACCTAAACAGACCAATATCAATTGAGGAAATAGAAGAAACCATCAAAAGACTACCAACTAAGAAAAGCCCAGGACCGGATGGGTATACAGCAGAGTTTTACAAAACCTTTAAAGAGGAACTAATACCAATACTTTTCAAGCTACTTCAGGAAATAGAAAAAGAGGGAGAACTTCCAAATTCATTCTACGAGGCCAACATCACCCTGATACCTAAACCAGACAAAGACACTTCAAAGAAAGAAAACTACAGACCAATATCTCTAATGAACCTAGATGCAAAAATCCTCAATAAAATTCTGGCGAATCGGATACAAAAACATATCAAAAAAATTGTACACCATGATCAAGTAGGATTCATCCCTGGGATGCAAGGCTGGTTCAATATACGGAAATCAATAAATGTTATTCACCACATCAATAGACTTAAAAATAAGAACCATATGATCATCTCGATAGATGCGGAAAAAGCATTCGACAAAGTACAGCATCCCTTTATGTTCAAAACTCTAGAAAAACTAGGGATAACAGGAACATACCTCAATATTGTAAAAGCAATCTATGCTAAGCCTCAGGCTAGCATCATTCTGAATGGAGAAAAACTGAAGGCATTCCCTCTAAAATCTGGAACAAGACAGGGATGCCCTCTCTCTCCACTTCTGTTCAACATAGTTCTCGAAACACTGGCCAGAGCAATTAGACAGACGAAAGAAATTAAAGGCATCAAAATAGGAAAAGAAGAACTTAAATTATCACTATTTGCAGATGATATGATTCTATACCTAGCAGACCCAAAAGGCTCTACAAAGAAACTATTAGAGCTAATAAATGAATTCAGCAAAGTGGCAGGATATAAAATCAACACGCATAAATCAAAGGCATTCCTGTATATCAGCGACAAATCCTCTGAAATGGAAATGAGGACAACCACTCCATTCACAATATCTTCAAAAAAAATAAAATACTTGGGAATCAACCTAACAAAAGAGGTGAAAGACTTATACAATGAAAACTACAGAACCCTAAAGAGAGAAATAGAAGAAGATCTTAGAAGATGGAAAAATATACCCTGTTCATGGATAGGCAGAACTAACATCATCAAAATGGCGATATTACCAAAAGTTCTCTATAGGTTTAATGCAATGCCAATCAAAATCCCAACGGCATTTCTTGTAGAAATAGAGAAAGCAATCATGAAATTCATATGGAAAAATAAAAGACCCAGAATAGCAAAAACAATGCTAAGCAGGAAGTGTGAATCAGGCGGTATAGCGATACCAGACTTCAAACTATACTACAGAGCAATAGTAACAAAAACAGCATGGTACTGGTACCAAAACAGGCGGGTGGACCAATGGTACAGAATAGAGGACACAGAAACCAATCCACAAAACTACAACTATCTTATATTTGATAAAGGGGCTAAAAGCATGCAATGGAGGAAGGATAGCATCTTCAACAAATGGTGCTGGGAAAACTGGAAATCCATATGCAACAAAATGAAACTGAATCCCTTTCTCTCGCCATGCACAAAAGTTAATTCAAAATGGATCAAGGAGCTTGATATCAAATCAGAGACACGCCGTCTGATAGAAGAAAAAGTTGGCTACGATCTACATACTGTGGGGTCGGGCTCCAAATTCCTCAATAGGACACCCATAGCACAAAAGTTAATAACTAGAATCAACAAATGGGACTTACTCAAACTAAAAAGTTTTTTCTCAGCAAAAGAAACAATAAGAGAGGTAAATAGGGAGCCTACACCCTGGGAACAAATCTTTACTCCTCACACTTCAGATAGAGCCCTAATATCCAGAGTATACAAAGAACTCAAAAAATTAGACAATAAGAGAACAAACAACCCAATCAACAAATGGGCCAAGGACCTGAACAGACACTTCTCAGAGGAGGACATACAGTCAATCAACAAGTACATGAAAAAATGCTCACCATCTCTAGCTGTCAGAGAAATGCAAATCAAAACCACCCTAAGATACCATCTCACTCCAGTAAGATTGGCAGCCATTATGAAGTCAAACAACAACAAGTGCTGGCGAGGATGTGGGGAAAAGGGTACACTTGTACATTGCTGGTGGGACTGCAAATTGGTGCAGCCAATTTGGAAAGCAGTATGGAGATTTCTTGGAAAGCTGGGAATGGAGCCACCATTTGACCCAGCTATTCCCCTTCTTGGTCTATTCCCTAAAGACCTAAAAAGAGCATGCTACAGGGACACTGCTACATCGATGTTCATAGCAGCACAATTCACAATAGCAAGACTGTGGAACCAACCTAGATGCCCTTCAATAGACGAATGGATAAAAAAAATGTGGCATTTATACACAATGGAGTATTACTCTGCATTAAAAAATGACAAAATCATAGAATTTACAGGGAAATGGATGGCATTAGAGCAGATTATGCTAAGTGAAGCTAGCCAATCCCTAAAAAACAAATGCCAAATGTCTTCTTTGATATAAGGAGAGTAACTAAGAACAGAGTAGGGACGAAGAGCAGGAGAAGAAGATTAACATTTAACAGGGATGAGAGGTGGGAGGGAAAGGGAGAGAGAAGGGAAATTGCATGGTAATGGAAGGAGACCCTCAGGGTTATACAGTGGAGGGGGTAGAGAGAGAGGAGGGGAGGGGAGGGGAGAGGTGGGGAGGGGGGAGGGTGGAGGATGGGAAAGGCAGCGGAGCACAACAGACACTAGTATGGCAATTTGTAAATCAATGGATGTGTAACTGATGTGATTCTGCAATCTGTGTATGGGGTGAAGGTGGGAGTTCATAACCCACTTGAATCAAAGTGTGGAATATGATATGTCAAGAAATTTGTAATGTTTTGAACAACCCACAATAAAAAAAAAAAATATTTAAAGGAGCACAAGAAAGATCAGTAGAGGAGAGAATGGAGGAGGAGAGGGAAAGACAAAGTTAATAGGGATTGAAATCAAATTCCTTGCATGTATGATTTTTGTCAAAATGAATCCAACCACTATGTATAACTAGAATGCTTTCATAAAAGACAAGAATTGTATTCTAATAAAGCACACATATACATTTTTTGATATGAGGAAAAAAATCCAATAGCTAAAGAATAAGGTAACCATTAGAGGACAAGATAAAGCCAATATCTATCTTTATTTATGGAGAGGTAGGGAGGTGTGGTTTAATATTATCAAAGAAACAGGAATGCTGTGTGGGAATCTGATGCTCTGATACAGAATAGTTTAATGCTGTGTGTGAGAGAGAAGGGGGAAGAAATTTAATTCAGTGATAAAATGTAGTAAGGCTCTGGAATCAGACTATATGGAAACACTGTCATGAAAACATGAATTTAGGTTTCTTTTTTTAATATATATATATATATATATATATATATATATTTTTTTAGAAGTAGTTGGACACAATACCTTTATTTTATTTATTTATTTTTATGTGGTGCTGAGGATTGAACTCAGAGCCTCACACGTGCTAGACGAGCGCTGTACCGCTGAGCCACAATCCCCGCTGTGTATTTAGGTTTCTTTACCCAAATAATAACAGTACAAACTCACAGTACTAATGATAAGTTTTAAGTAAAACTACTTATGGAAAACAAAAAATATATAATAAAAATTTGCAGGTATTTACTACCATCATTAATACTATTCCAAAAAAATAATCTGAATGTGTGGGAATCCAGGAGACAAACCTAATAAATATGGAAACACTGTCATGAAAACATGGAAGTTCTTCATTTGTGGAGGATAAGAGCTAAAAGAATTTACAATAACAAGATCCACTTGGCTGGATAGAATTATCTGGAAAATTTTATAGAATAATAATCTGACCTGTGTCTTTATATATGCACAGCTTTTAGATAGGAGAATGAGAATGACAGTAATGAAGCTGCCATGGTTTGGTGAAGTATGGTGGGAGGCACTTGTGGTTCCAGCTACTCAGAAGGCTGAAGAAGGAGAATCTGCAAAGAGAACCTGGGCAACAAAGTGAGACCCTAAAAAAGAAAGAAAAACAATGGAAAGGAAGCAGGGAGGAAGAAAGAGTAGTGAAGGAAGAAGGGAGGGAGGGAAAGGAAGAGGGAATAGAGAAAGGAAAAGGGAAAGAAAGGAGGGAGAGAAAAAAGAAAAAGAAAAGAAAGGAAGCTGCCATCGTTTGATCATGGTTTAACTGTAAACCCCTGGATTCATGTGCTGGGAGCTCAGTCTTCAGTATGATGGTGTTGGGAGGAGTAGGGGAGAAGTAAGGCATAGTGGGAATTAATTAGGTTCACCCTTTGAAAGGAACTGATTAAATTCTGTGGGATCCTGGCTAGTTCTAGTTAGAGGGTTTTTATAAAAGAAAAGATCTAACTCCCGAGTTGCTCTCTGGCTTCCTATGTCACCATGTGACCTCTCTTTATTATACATACTCTGGAAATGATGTCATCTAGCACAAAGTGATGCAGCCAAGGGGACCTTCACCAAAGCCACCACCATGCTGTTCAGATTTTTTCAATCTCCATAATGGTGAACTAAATAAATCTATTTCTGTCTTAGTTCCTCAATCTCAGGGCTTTTATTTAGCAGTGGAAAACAAACTAATACAGAAGCTGAATGAAAGCTGAGAAGCCAGAAAGACCAACACATTTCAGGATAGTGATATCAAAGTATGGAAATCTGAGTATCATAAGGAAAGGCAAGACTATGTTTTGTCTTCTGAGTGTACAAATGAAATAGGTAAGTTTTATTTTTTAGACTGTTAAGAACCAATGAAGGAGGCATAACATGACCAAGCAGAATATCAGGAGTATTCTAGTTTTGGTATGTAGAAAGATTAGAAGGGAAAATACCAGAATAGAATCTTACTAGTCATTAAGACAAATAATGAAAGACTGGCTAGAATAGTACTGATGGAGAAAAAAATGAAGAAGAAGAAATATATTGACAAGAGAATGGGAACGGGGGTAGGAAAATTGACCAAGTCTGACAATGACTGGGTATTAGTAGGAAAGTAAATGACAGGTGAGTGATGAAACCATTAGAAGGAAAGAGCAAATCCAAAGGTCTGGAAACCAAGATGAAGGCTTTCTACTAGGTCATAAAAGCTGTCAGTCAGAGTTAGATTGCCAATTTGAAATAATAGTAAAACATTCTAACAGCCAGTTAGCAACAGAGACTAGTGCTTGGGAGAAGTGAGAACTGGAAACAAAAAAACTTTAGAATTATCAAAAAGCAAAACAAAACTCATTAGAATGTTCTAGACATTCCAGAACAAATAGACACTAGACTGTACTATTTCAGAACAGTGGTCACTTCTTATTTATTTTTATGACCCTTAATGATTAGCACAGTTCTGAATACATGGGAAGCTCTTAGTAAAATATTGCAAAGTGGGAAGAACAGAGAAAAGAAAAAGGCTGCACAGCTCATTAATGGCAGAATCTTATTTGGAGCTCAGGTCTCCTGATCCTTTCCACTATACCACAACACAGAAATGACTTACAAGCTTCCATGTACAGGATTTGATTTAAGAAACAAAAATAAAGGACAAGAACTGAACTTTGGGGATTTCTGGTTTATAGGGTCAGAAGGAAAAAGAAACGAAAAGACAGCAAAGACAGACAAGAGTTATTGGGGAAATGTAATGGTGTTTCACCATAGATTAAAGGATATTTTTCCTTTAATATAAGGAAAGGAATGCACAGTCAGCTGTATCAAATGCACATATGCCACAGCCAGTGTTTCTCTGATGCTTTAAACCAATGAAGCACAATGCAGGGAAAGGTCACTTTTTTGAAGTTCAAAGTGACCTTTGAACTAAGCAATTTCCCTTTCACAGGATTTTCTATATATAATGTTCTTCATAGCAGTGGTTACAAAAGTATTAATCTTCAATAAAGTTTATTTCTATTAAAATACATAACTAGAAATAAGTTACTATATTCGTTGAGTTGAACAAAAATTAACAGAACAAATGAAATTTGAAGCAAAAGGTACATCTAACCAATAATCATATAATGTATTAAGACAGCAACAAAGTATATGAAATATCAGAGGTATTACCTTAAATCTCTTGTCCTGCAATACTTTTTTGATGGCAACCAGTTCTCCTGAATCACAAAGTTTGGCTTGATATACCACACCAAATGACCCATTTCCGATCACTTTAGTGTCTGTATAGCTGACTTCTTGTGGCCTGTCTGGACCCTGCCCGGGAGTTGCCACCACTGTGGTCACCTTGCTGCCATCCTTGTCTCCTAAAGGAAGAAAGGGATTTTAAAAAAAATGAGAACTGTACAGAATTATACTGAAAAAACTGCCCAAATACACAAAGTAAACTATATTCTTTACTACAAATTATTTTTAAATGTTCACCTTAGTTTATCACATAAAATTATTTTTTTCAATTATAAGCAATATTTTTCATTCAGTCACTCTATAGACCAGGCTCCATGCTAAGTTTATACACATGACATCTTTTACTGAAAACAAAAATTATGAAGTAGATATACTTCATATATCTAAGTAATGGAAAGAATGTTAAAGATGCCCAGGGTCAAATAGCAAATGGTAGGCTCACAGGGGTCTCCTTATTTTACTTGAAAATATGTGCAACTGAAAGTGCCTACGCTATATTCAGACTACTCTCCCTTTAGGAAGGTAAGGTTTTCAATTTTTGTTTCTCTGTATTTGTTGTTTTAAAAATTAATATAATACTTCTCAGAATATGGTCAGATGGGAAAAAGAATGTTAACTGGGTGCTAATGGATATAAAGCCTAAAAGCAAAATCAAACAGGTTCTAAACTGAGCCCCATTTATAACCGTTCACTGGCTCTAGCTCTGTTTACTATCTTCTTACCTTGTTTGCCTTCCTTCATACCTAGCAGTAATCCAAAGGCTCTCTTCATGTTTAAGAGCCACCTCCTACTTGACTAGGTATAGTTCATATCATCTTGTTCTCTGAATTCTTCAACTGTTCCGAACTGTACTACAGTACCTAGCATTTAAAGAGCTTTAAGTTGTTCATTTCGTGATTTCAGAATACATACCAGTTCTAGTTCTAGGGACTAGAATTATCTTAAAATAGCAATATGTCTCCTGCTTCTTCTCTCTTCTCTGTAAAATCTAAACTCAGTTCTCAGTACAATATAAATCCTTTAGACCTAGTGACTGAACTGCATTTTTTTTCTGTCACTCTTCCATTATATCAATTTTATTTTCAAAATGATAACTGAATAATGTACACTAACCTAATGAAAGAAAAAGTAATATAATACTTATAAAGCACTTTCCCTACCAAAACCAAATTACTGGTTAAATGAAGATACAAAATGTTGTGGCACACTATAATCAGTATTGATATCCATTTAAATTTAAGGAAGTGTTTATCTAAACAAAAGCAATTAATGGGGCTGTGGATGTGGCTCAAGTGGTAGTGCGCTCGCCTGGCATGCATGCGGCCCGGGTTCGATCCTCAGCACCACATACAAACAAAGATGTTGTGTCCGCCGAGAACTAAAATAAATAAATATTTAAAAAAAAAAATTAAGCAATGTGAGATCAATTTTTTCTTGCTTAAAGATGCTTCATTTCAGACACAAAAGCAATGCGTGAAAGTAATGAGTGACTTCTACATTAGATAACCAAGTGATTTATAGGTAGTTTATATTATAACATGGTCAGCTGTCTTGGGCATTTTTGTCTTTAGTTCCTAAGTAAAACACCCCAAAAGGTATGATTTAATTAGCACAAATCTAATACCACTTGTGGAAGTGACTCAAATCTTGTCAGCACCACTTTTATTTACAACACTATTACGTGTGTTTTGAATGCATACAAATCACGGTGCAAGTACAAACATAGCAGTTCTCAAAGTTTTCAAATTCTCCCTTCAAGTCTGAATCCTAGAAACCTTTGCTAAAAACCTAGTTTAATCTAACTGAGCTCTAAATTATCATTTTCTATCCCCCCAAACTTTCCTTTATTCATCTTAATTACAACTTTGCAGGTTAGCTATAAATCCTACTAAAAGTCATTTTCTTCCTCATTTAAAAAATAAACCTTTCTCTTCCTGTACTTTTAGCATTTCTGAAGACAAACTCAGTCTTTTGATCTTGAATACAAAATGAAGACATCCAGAAAGATTAGATCCAAAAATTTTAAAATCCAAAATATTAAAAGTAGACTGGAAAAATAAAATGTTTTACCTACACTGAACTCAAAGAGGTTATTCAGGCTTCTTAATTTTACATTTATTTATTTGGGGGGATATATCCGAGATTGAACCCAGGAGCATTAATCACTGAGCCACATCCCCAGCCCATTTTTTAAATATTTTATTTAGAAATAGGGTCTCACTGATTTCTAAGTGCCTCGCTAAATTGCTGAGGTTGGCTTTGAACTCACCATCTCCTGCGTCAGCTATCCAAATTTCTGGGATTACAGATGTGCACCACCACAACCAGAAGGCTTCTTAACTTTAAACTGAGCCCTGATGTTGACAAGAACCAGTCCTTTCACTCTCTTATACATCTAGATAGTTAGTACTTACTATCTTAGTAGGAATTAAAATATTTACTGGGTTTTCTCTCAAATGATTAGAGAAAACTATAGAGAACACTTATAGGATATACCTTACTAATATTAAGTGTCTCGCAGTACTAATGGTAAGGTTTTAGTAAAACTACTTTAGTAAAACAACAAATCTATATAATGATTTGTAAATATTAACTACTATCATTAACTACTATTCAAAAAAAACCTGAATGTGTGGGTATCCAGGAGACGAGCATAATGAATATAGAGACAATGTCATAAAAACATGGAATTACTTAGTTTGTGGACAAAAAGAGCTAAAAGAATTTAGAATAACAGGATATACTTGGCTGGACATAATTATCTGGAAAATTTTATAGAATAATAACCCTACCTGTATCCTTAATACATGCACATCATTTACATAGGAGAATGAGAATGACAGTAATGAAGCTGCTCTAATTAAGGGAGGGTAGTTTAAAAAAAAAAATGGCCTNAGAATGAACAAATCGAAAGAACGATCCATGCAAAGAAAAAATACATTTTTGGGGGCTGGGGGGGGGGCAGGGATTGAATCCAGGGGCATTCAACCACTGAGTCACATCCTCAGCCCTATTTTGTATTTTATTTAGAGACAGGGTTTCACTGAGTTGCTCAGCACCTAGCATCTGCTGAAGCTGGCTTTTGAACTCATGACCCTCCTGTCTCAGCCTCCTGAGCTGCTGAGATTATAGGCATGCACCACCATGCAGGCTTAAATACATTCTTAAATTCCAATTGTCCCAAAGAAGGAAAAAAGCAGCAATGATTTCATACAATCTGACACTTCCCTGTTTCATCCAAGTTAAATGCACAGCACCAAAAAAGAGTTGACAACTTTGAAGTAATATCTCACACGTCTAACAAAACAAATCATTATCTTAATTAAGGTAAAAGATTTTAAGACTAGCCACTATACTCCACAATTTTAATGGAAAAGAAAAACTGTCCACAATACAACAAAAAATTATGCTTTTCTTCTCTATGATGATATTTCAGTAAAGAAGACAGGAACCACAGCTTTGTATTTGCTCCAGTAAGAAAACTGATACAATATAAGCATTTGTAATGGCTTTTCCCACTTGAGCCTTCCTATTGTACTTATAAAAACACCTTTACATATCAGAGTTTGAGAACAGCCATAAAAGATAAACATCACAACCCTGGAATTTAATATCTCTTCATTCCAACTTTTACTAAGCCCGGGAAGGTATATCCAATCATCATGATTTCAAACACCAAAAAGTACAAATAAAATAATTCTTCTAAAATATTAAAAGTAGACTGGAAAAATAAAATGTTTTACCTACACTGAACTCAAAGAGGTTATTCAGGCTTCTTAATTTTACATTTATTTATTTGGGGGGATATATCCGAGATTGAACCCAGGAGCATTAATCACTGAGCCACATCCCCAGCCCATTTTTTAAATATTTTATTTAGAAATAGGGTCTCACTGATTTCTAAGTGCCTCGCTAAATTGCTGAGGTTGGCTTTGAACTCACCATCTCCTGCGTCAGCTATCCAAATTTCTGGGATTACAGATGTGCACCACCACAACCAGAAGGCTTCTTAACTTTAAACTGAGCCCTGATGTTGACAAGAACCAGTCCTTTCACTCTCTTATACATCTAGATAGTTAGTACTTACTATCTTAGTAGGAATTAAAATATTTACTGGGTTTTCTCTCAAATGATTAGAGAAAACTATAGAGAACACTTATAGGATATACCTTACTAATATTAAGTGTCTCGCAGTACTAATGGTAAGGTTTTAGTAAAACTACTTTAGTAAAACAACAAATCTATATAATGATTTGTAAATATTAACTACTATCATTAACTACTATTCAAAAAAAACCTGAATGTGTGGGTATCCAGGAGACGAGCATAATGAATATAGAGACAATGTCATAAAAACATGGAATTACTTAGTTTGTGGACAAAAAGAGCTAAAAGAATTTAGAATAACAGGATATACTTGGCTGGACATAATTATCTGGAAAATTTTATAGAATAATAACCCTACCTGTATCCTTAATACATGCACATCATTTACATAGGAGAATGAGAATGACAGTAATGAAGCTGCTCTAATTAAGGGAGGGTAGTTTAAAAAAAAAAATGGCCTTCAAAAAATGCCACTGTCTTTCAGATACAATAGCAGAGCAGTGAGTTGGCTCCAGGCCCTCTGGTCAGAGGACTCCTGGGATACTCAATTACAATTAGAATCCCTGCTTCTGATATAAATTTCCTGTTTGAATTCTAACACAGAATTATAGCCTCTGCTTTTCATCAAAATAGAGAATCTTAAAGATATAAACCACAATGGAACTCCTCATGAACAATGGAAAGATGGTGTGCAATAAAACAACCTTTTAAAGGACAGAATATCTGGAATACAAGTTTTACAAAAGCCTTAGCAAGTTTAGGCTTATTCCAAAATGATCTGTGCAGCCTAGTTACCAATCTCTTAAACATAGGATTGTACCTGTGAAATATCTCCTGGTTTTTTTTTTTAAGTCTTTTGAAGTCACTCTTCAGATCAATCCACCTTATAATAAACAAATGTAAACATTGTGACATGGATCACAAACATGTGGAGTGAACATCCAAAAATCAAAAGGCCATTTCAAGGATATGTGAGTATTTAGAATGGGGTCTAGCACTGACATTCTAAATTTTATATAAATGATAAATCTCAAAGTTGAATGTAACCTTGCTCTTTTAACAAAACTCTTAATCTGGTGTTTCTTTTCTTACAGAGGCTATCTCTCAAGATTCAGAGCTGAGAAAAAGCAACAACTGCAGCGCGCTAACCAAAAGACATTCAGGGAATATTAATAAGCCATACTACTGAAACAAATTGAGCAAAGTCATGACGTGGCCCAAGACCTACTCCAGTGACTGTGTTATAGGGATCTGAGTCTGCAATGACAACCTCTATAAAATCTTCCTTTACCTCAAAAATCTCTTGTGCACAAAACACAGAGTTAAAAGAAAAAAAAAATATATATATGGAAAAACTTAACCAAGAAGGTGAAAGGCCTACAGTGAAAACTGTAGAACACTGAAGAAAGAAATAGAAGAAGACCTCCCATGCTGTTGGGCATGCAGAATTAGTATTATCAAACACAATTTGTAAGTTCAATGCAATCCCCATCAAGATACTAATGATATTTCTTACATAACTAGAAAAACCAGTCCTAAAATTCACATGGAAAAATAAAAGAGCCAAAACAATACTGAGCAATAAGAGTGCTGATGGCAACACAACACCTGATCTCAAATTATGCTACAGAGCTAGAGTAACAAAACTAGCATAAAAACAGATATCAAGATCAAAAGAAAAGAGTAAGTTACAGAGACAAAATCCATATAGATATAGTCACCTGATTTGACAAAGGTACCAAAAATTAATATTGGAGAACAGATAGCCTCTTTAACAAATGGTACAGGAAAAACTGGATCTCCATATGTAGAAGAATGAAATTAGATTCCTCTTTCACCTTGCACAAAATCAACTCAAAAGTGGATAAAAGACTTAGGAATTAGGGTAGAAACACTGCCACTGCTAGAAGAAAACATAGGGCCAACACTATATCATATAAGTGCAGGCACTGACTTACTTAATAAGAATCCTACAGCTCAAGAAATAAAACAATGAATCAATAAGAGGGTTAGCTTCAAATCAAAAAACTTCTTCTGTACAGCAAAGGTATGAAAGCACAGAGAGGAAGCCTGCAGAATGGAAGAAAATTTTTGCCAGATACTCTTCCAGCAGGAGATTGATACCCAGAATATATATAAAAAAATCTTCGGGTGGTTTTGATTTGCATTTCTCTGACAGCTAGAGATGGTGAGCATTTTTTCATGTACTTGTTGATTGACTGTATGTCCTCCTCTGAGAAGTGTCTGTTCAGGTCCTTGGCCCATTTGTTGATTGGGTTGTTTGTTCTCTTATTGTCTAATTTTTTGAGTTCTTTGTATACTCTGGATATTAGGGCTCTATCTGAAGTGTGAGGAGTAAAGATTTGTTCCCAGGGTGTAGGCTCCCTATTTACCTCTCTTATTGTTTCTTTTGCTGAGAAAAAACTTTTTAGTTTGAGTAAGTCCCATTTGTTGATTCTAGTTATTAACTTTTGTGCTATGGGTGTCCTATTGAGGAATTTGGAGCCC
>NW_025999968.1:166907-246399 GCF_001458135.2 Marmota marmota marmota | reverse complement strand
GAGAGAGGAGGGAAGGGGAGGGGAGAGGTGGGGAGGGGGGAGGGGGGAGGATGGGAAAGGCATCGGAGCACAACAGACACTAGTATGGCAATATGTAAATCAATGGATGTGTAACTGATGTGATTCTGCAATCTGTGTATGGAGTGAAGGTGGGAGTTCATAACCCACTTGAATCAAAGTGTGGAATATGATATGTCAAGAAATTTGTAATGTTTTGAACAACCCACAATAAAAAATTAAAAAAAAAAAATCTTCAAAAATTTAACACCAAAAAAACCCCCACCAAATAACCCAATCAATAAATGAGCAAAAGAAAGAACTAAAAAGACATTTTTCAAAAGAAAAATATGTAAATGGCAAAAAGTATATAAATAAGTGTTCAACATCCTTAGCAATCAGGGAAATGAAAGTCAAAACTACACTGAGATTTTATTTCACACCAGTTGTAATACCAATTACCTAGACTACATACAACAAAAAACACTAGCAAAGATGTGGAAAAACAGGTGCGCTCATGCATTGTAGCTGGAACTGCAAATTAGTACAGCCATGTTGGAATACAATTTGGAGATTCCTCAAAAGACTAGGAATGGACCCGCACCATATGACACAGCTATCCACTCCTTGGTATTTATCCAAAAGAACTAAAATCAGCTTATCCTAGTATATACCAAGGTTTATAGCAGCACAATTGCTAATAGTCAAGTAGATGAATGGATAAGAAAAAGTGTTTTATATTCACAATGAAGTTTTACTCAGTTATAAAGAAGAATAATATTAAATCATTTGCTGACTAATGGATAGAAATGGAGAATATTATGCTATGTGAAAAAAGCCAGATTCACAGAGTCAAGGTTGAATTTTTCACTCATTATATGGAAAAAATTATGTTGCATGCATTCATGAATGTCAAAATAAACTACACAATTATGTAAAACCATAATGTACTAATAAAAACACAAATTTAAAACAAGTTTTTCAGAAGAAGAAACACTGGACACTGTTAATTTTTTTACGTTTTAAAAATCAAAGTTCAAACTCTTTATCCTAAGCAAATGGTTAAAGAACTTCTATTAAAACAAGATGTTCCCCCCCAAAATAGAAAACTGCTAGAAACTTAAAATGGAACTGAGGCTCACAGAATCAGAATTAGACAATTCTAAAATGAACTTATTCTAGTTATAAAATAACTATTTTATAGAATCTCCAGCCGAGAGCGCAATTGCTTGTGTACCTTGGAGCAAATGAAATGATAAAGAAACGAAATACCAACCAAGCAGGTAAATCAATTCAATCAATCCTAACAACAACATGATAAAAATTTCAAGGCAACTTCTATGTATCCTTTATGTGATTACTGGGGAAAATAAAAAAAATTTACTAAATTTCCTTTGGGGGTTAAGAACAGTAAAGAAAAGGAGGGGCAGGGAAAACAAAATGAACAGATATCACACCGAGGCTAGCTTTTGGAGATGCTTATTTCCCTGTTGGATTGCAAGTTCAAAGCCAGTCTCAACAATGGCAAGGCACTAAGCAACTCAGTGAGACCCTGTCTCTAAATAAAAAACAAAATAGAGCTGGAGATGTGGCTCAGTGGCTAACTGCCGGAGTTCAATCCCTAGTACCAAAAAGAAAAAAGGAATTTACATTAAAATCTTTAAGTCCTAAATATGCTTATCTACTTAACAAACTTTGCAAATTACAGGATGACAGAAGGGAGAGAGCATAAAATTAAACATTTTTTAGAAGAAGTTTATATTGATTATCCAAAAACAAGTAAATGGTAAGTATTTAGACTAAACAAACAAGTAATTACTTTTAAAAACTACAATGACTCTAATGCAGTCAATGATCTCACTCCAGGGCAGCATCAATTTTGAGTAGCTACAAATCCAGAAGACAGACAGAAAATAGCTCTCACAAAGCTGCTTTATCTCACTCTAGTCCTTAATAAATTTAACATCGGAATCAATGTTCCACATATTTTCTACTGGACTAGGTCCGGTTTTGGTCCATCACATTTCCTCTTGATCATGAATACTGACTTATGACAACCCAAATCCCCCCAGTGTAACAGCTCAGTCAATTCTCTACTTTTCCCTGAAATATGCACCTGATATCCATACCCTTTAATCCAACCCACTATTCCCTTAGCATGACATACAAATTATATACTTTCATACATGTTTTAAAGTGGGAATTAGCAAGCTAAAACTGCTGTTAAATTTCAAACAGTGGTGGGAAAGGAATGAAAACAGGATTTGTTTTTTCCCAAAAGAGTACTGCTTACTCCAAGTTGGTCCTGTGTGCTTTAACAATTACAAGTGAACAACTAATGTCTAATCCATGAAGGCAACAATCATGTTCATCACACATTTACTGGTGTGTCCCAATTTTATGCCTAGGCACATAGCAAGATGTAAAATAACTGTTCATCTGTTAAGTGAACAAATTTATACAGGCTTCCATTACACCTTAGAAACTATTTAAGATCTAAAAGTCACTGTAATAAGAACCTTTAAAATGACATAGAACCCTGTGAACACCATTTCAAAAGGATTAAGTCAGGAGATAATGCAAAGACAAAGTTTACCTATTTGTCAATTTTCCTTAAGAACAATCCTGATCACCACAAACAACATATTTATAAAGCACTTTATCATTTAGATAAAGTGCTTTATAAATATGTTACCTCATTTTATCCATACAAGAGAACTATGAGGGAGGAAAAAGCAATATAAAACCAAGGAAGAGAAAACTGATGCTCAAAAATTAAGTAAAACTGCTCAAGGTCACATTATAATAGTAAAAACTAAACTTGGGTCATCTAATTCTCCAGTTTAGAACATCTTCCAAAGCCTATAAAAATGGAAAAAAAAAAAATGAAGACATTTATATTCCAAAATAAATCCAAAAAAAACCTACCTCAGTTCAAAAGAACCACACATTTTGAGTAAGAGTCCTCACACCTTTTAATATAAACTATAAGAATACCTTTTAAAATAAAAGGGTACATTTCTCCTGAGAGAAGATACATGGAGAGAAGATACATGGAAGACAAATGAACTAAAATAAGTAAAACGAGAATCAGAATTTCCCTAAGGAAAAATCAAATCAGGAAACTAAATCAAATCAGGGAACTGACAGCAAACTTTTTAGCAACTTGAACAGACCCATCAAAACACAAAGTAATAATCCATGGCTTCACAGCAGCTGCTACTTTTTATAGGAATAAAGGAAACATTTCCTGTCCTTTGTTTGGGTGGGTAGAGGAAGGCAGACAGGTAGCTAGTTTATTCTAAATATGAAACATAATGGGGATTGAAAAAGCAGGGAGGCATAATATCATTATATCACACAGTAGTTTTAGGCATGTCTTATTTCTTTAGCTAAAGAATATTAAATTTGATAAATTCAAAAAGTCTATCTGAAGACAGATACAGTGGGGCACAGCTGTAATCCCAGTGATTTGGGAGCAGGAGGATCACAAGTTCAAATTCAGCCTGGCCACCTTAGTGAGACCCTCAACAACCTAGTATCAAAATAAAAAATAAAAAAGACCCTATATCAGAATAAAAAATAAAAAGGACTGGGGATATAACTCAGTAGCAAAGCATCCTTAGATTCAATCCCCTCTCAAACAAAATAAATTATATTATTTGCTTAATAAGAATAATAATTTATTAGAGAAAAATAAACCATATACACATAAAGCTATTTAAATATTTTTGGTGTTTGCTGTCCAACATCATCAAAGATCAACTCTGAAACAAAAAAAAATAGCATTTTTACTATTTAATTGTTACAATGGAGACAGAAAACCTCCTAACAGCTCTACAAGGATCTCTTCAAATTAACTACGGAAAACAAAACAACCATGTAATAATTAAGAGTTCTGTCATTAATTCTATTTCTCCAAGGGAAACCATACGTTTTCAAACAGTGACTATTTTTTAGTTTACAACTAACTATAAGTAATGATGCTGTGTTTACAGTTTATATAACAAGGAATATGCCCAAGAGAAAAATATATTAAACAATATTGTCCCATGTGATTATAATTATTTGGAATCAAATTCACATTGGCTTTTGCATTTTTCCCTATCTTACTCCCTCTGAAAACTGACTTAACAACCCCCAGCCCTCACCCCACAAAAACATACTTTAAACAACCTAGCAATGGCATCTAAATAGGGCAAATACAGGTCCACCTTTCTAGTAAGGAAGAATATTTTCAGAACTGAGTGAATTCACAAAGCAAAGCCACTTAGCCTTTTTTCCCACAAAGCTCTACTAGAAGAAACACTAAGTGATTGAGAGAAAGGGTGACACTGGGGACTGAAATGGAGTAAATTCAATTCCTTGCATGTATGATTTTGTCAAAATGAACCAAACTATTATGAATAACTACAATGCACTAATAAAAGCATAAAAAATAAACCTTAAAAAAAAAAAACACTAAGTGAGCTCTACTAAAGAAAGGCCATTGAGATGACGCATTCCTACACCTACAGTGGGTCTACAATAAGGACTTGGTTCCACTGCCACTGTCTAAAAGAGTATGCCTGATCCTCTTGTGGGTCATGGAAGAACACAGTAGGAACTCCACAACACAGCAGAGCATCTCCCATTGCTTATTCATTACTTGCAATGTCAGAACCAAAGAAGAACGTAGGAAATCATTTTTTCTTCAAAACAGAACTTTCATCCTTGGGAAACACCTACATCCCTAACTTTGCCCTTTCCAGATTGTCTCTTTCATCTCCAATTAGATATTTCAAATGAAACTGAAATTAATGAGAAGTGAACAGCTTCTAATTAAGCAGACTATTTCTAAAATAGAAAATTAACATTTTACCATGCTATATTTAGAAAACAATGATCATGAGTCAAAACAAAACATGTAACATGTTTGAATTTTGAAACAAAATCATCTAGGCTAAGAAAGTAAAATGAATTAGTATCATTATTCTTTAAAAGAGAACTATTTTTTACTGAGAATTTCCTATGATACTCTTTGATAAGGTAAAAGGTAGGCCATGAAAATGCCATAGGTAGCTACTGACAAGGGGTGTATATAATAAAGAAAAGATCCTGGAAATATCTTCTATCCTAAATGTTTTTTACCCCAAAAGCGTCTTCTATTCATCATCTTTTGGGGGAACGCGGGGGGGGGGGGGGTATCGGGAATTGAACTCAGGGCACCTGGCCACTGAGCCACATCCCCAGCCGTATTTTGTATTTTATTTAGAGACAGGATCTCACTGAGTTGCTTAGCACCTCAAAGACTGGCTTTGAACTTGCAATCCTCTTGCCTCAGCCTCCAGAACCACTGAGACCTTCATCACCTTCCAGGTTAGTACACTCAGTTGAGGTAAGAAATAGAATCTCAAAATAGTGGAAGGAACACCTGGGTTTGGGGAAAGGATTGCACTGGACAGTAACTCTCTTCGCCTTACTATTCACCCACAGGTTCCAGAAGAATTCACTGATAGCATTATATTAAAACAAACAACATGGAAAAGCTGCCCAATGAACCATGAGAAAATTTTAAAAAACTGACACAAACATACTACAGGAAAAAATATGCAAAGGCCAGATCAGAAACTTTAACTGGAAGAAAATCTAACAGCAGTAAAGGGTTCCTTCTAAGAGCTAGGTTCAACAGAAAAACTTAAGCACATGAAATAAATAAAACGAGAGTCCAAATATAAGGTAATAAAACAGATAAAAAAGGGAATTTTTTCTGGTCCTTGTATTAGTTTCCCATGGTTGTAGTAACAAACTGCCACAAACTGAATGACTTAAAACAACAAAAATTATACTCTATCAATCTTGGAGAAATCCAGAACCAAGATATCAATAGGCTGCACTCCTGTGGAAGCTCAAGCAGAGAATCCATTCCTTGCCTCTTTTAACTTCTGGTAGTATTACTTATGTCCCTTGTGACTTTATCTTTCCAATTTCTAGCTCTGTGATTAAATCTTTCCTCTTTATGTCTCCTCTCTTTTGTATCTCTAAAAGCATACCTGTCACTGGATGTAATCTAGGATAATCTAGGATTATCTTGATTTCAAGATTCCTAATTTAACTGCAATCTAAAAAAAAAAATCACTTTCGAAATAAGGTTGATATTCATAAGTTGCAGGGCTGAATGTCTGAGTCCCCCTTAAAATTCACAGGTTAAGGGCTAGGGATATAGCTCAGAGATAAAAATCACATGCCTAGCATGAGTCAGGCCCTGGGTTCAATCTCCACCATTACCCAAAAAAAAGAAAAAGAAAAAAAAAAAAAAAAGGTTGAAGCCCTAAACCCCAATGGAATTAATGCCCTTGTAAGAATAAATATCAGAGCTTCCTCTCCCCATCATGTGAGCCAACACTAAGCAGTGACCAACCTGAAGCCAAGGCCTCCCTCCACCAAGGCTTGAATCCACTGGCATGTAGGTCTTAGAATTTCCAGCCTTCAGAACTGCTGGAAATACATGTCTGTTGTTTAAAAGCCACCCAGTCCACTGCATTGTGTTACAGGAGCCTGAACTGATCATGACAGGTATCTTCTGAAGGGCCATTTTTCACCCTACCACAGTTCTCAATTCTTGGCTGGACAAATCAATCAAGCGGGGGTTAAGAATCAGGGCAGGGAGCCCCAGGTCCTAATCAGCTTGACAATCACAGGGATAGTAAATAACCAATACTCTACAGTGTTTTGGGCTGCTAAACTATGACATTCAGTAGGTTAGGTGTATTAAATGCGTTTGTGATAAACTTTCTTAGTTTAAATATAGTATATCAGCAAGTAATCTCATTGTAAGCTGAGATACATCTACATTCTAAAAAGAAACATTCTGGGTTAACAAGGGATACCATAAAACATAATTTTTCTTTTTTTTGTGGTGTTGGGGATCAAACCCAGGGACTCCCACATGCTAGATAAGTCAGGTATGGCTGAATTACCATCCCCAAAATGTACATGGAAACCTCTCTCTCTGTCTCTGTCTCTCTGTGTACATGTGTAAATTACACACACATATATGCAGAGAGGTTGGGGGGGAGGGTTATTTTGTTTCTGCAATACTAGGGATAGCAACCAGAGTATAACTCATGCTAGGCAAGCACTCTACCACTGAGTTATATCACCAATCCTTTTTATTTTTATTTTCTTTGAGACACAGCCATGCTAAATTGCTCAGGCTAGTCTGGAACTTGTGATCTTCCCTGCTTCAGGTCCCCCAAAAACTGGGATTACAGGCATGTACCACTGGTCCTGGCAAATGTGACTTTTTAAAAGCCTCAAAATTATTTTCCCAAATGAAGTAAAGGATATTAGAAAAAACAATCACTAAATAAAGAAGAAGGTAAATTTGCTAGGGGCAATGAGAAGGTATTTCTGCTAGAGCAAGAACAGTGAAAGATAAAAGAGTAGGAGAGAAATTAAATTTATAATCTCTAGTAATAGCTCTCAACAGATGAGCCAAAGAGTCTCTATAAAAGATTTATAATTGCAAGGGGATCTGCAAATCCATACACAAATCAACCATTATTGGGATATAGGAATAAATAATATCATACCCTCAAATATATAATACATATTGATTTTTAAATGAGATTATTTGATTAATAAAGTATAAGCAAGAGCAGCAACAACCAAGCTCTGCTTTGTGACCCAGTATTTCCCTTTCTAGAAATGTGGCAAAATAATCAGAAACTCAGAGAAAATAATTGATTTACACAAATGTTCAGTGAAACTCTATGTACAGTATCAATAAAGCCAATCAAGGCGCTTAGGAGTAAGAAAATCGTTAGGTAACTATGATATGCTCACATGAAACAAAATATTAATCTCAAAGAACATTTATTATTATAAGAAAAATTCATGATACAAGACTATATGAAAACAGGCTGCAAACTACTATATACTATGTGATCCCAATCATGAACAAATACTACACAAATACACCAAAAAGCAAACAGAAAATAGGAGTTTTCTCTATATAGTGAGAATACAGGTAAAGTTTTCTTTTCTTTTTTGTACTTCTTCATAATTTCCAAATCATCCACATTGAGCATATATAATTTGTAAATATAAATTTGCTTAAAGTTCTAAAAATTCTTTCCACAAGTACTTTTGCTATAATTTATTATTTATTCACTGAGTTCTAAGAAATCCAAGTATGTATACAGAACTGTTTAAACTAAAAATCTGCAAATATTTCTTGAACGATATCTCCTTCATTCTAAAATTAAATATAACTGGCATTATGAGGAGATGGATTGAGTCCTCATTCACAGTCAATGTTTAGTTTTCAATTATGCATTGATTCTTGCATTCAGAACAGAAAAGAGTGACAAAATAACTTGGGTGAAGTATGACCTATTATGATATATGTTTAAAATATTTCCTAAAGGTTTTATCTGTATTCAGATTAAACTGTTATGAATTATCTAACCATTCATTTAAATCTTGAAATAACCAGTGAGGTGTTTTTACTATTTAACAAATGACAGAAGTTGAAGAGGCCTCATCATATCAAATCTAGAATCTGGTGAAGCAGACTAATTTGCCAAAATCTTGTTCCTCACCCAAAAAATTACTTAGAATTTCCCATACTATGCCACTAAGCCCAGAGATAATTTTTTCCATAATATGCCACTAAGCCCAGAGATAACTCCAGGCTACAAGACTTTAATGACTAAAGCTAACTCGTTTTATATCCTTGTTTACCTAAGCCTACACCAGAAATGCTAGCCTTATGTTAGACTCCCATTAGTCACTAACTTTCATTTCCCAACTACTCCACATATCCCTTTCGTCTACATCAACTACTCAACCTTACTCCTTTTAAAATGCTTATAATTAGCAAACTCCATCTTCTAACCTTCAGGAAAATATAGCTTTTCTGAAGAAGTTACTTCATAAATTCCACAGAGGTTGATGTTATTTAGTCTCTTCACACATCTCAAGATAATGTCCTCCCTGCTCTCTTTTTGCCATTTCAGAAGTATTTCATTCTTTCCAGTCATCCAAAAACCCAACTCACTTGAGGGCCTTCTACGCTGGCTCTTCCTTTGCCTACCTCTAAATGTTGGGAGTTTTCCTGGGCTTGGTCCTTTTTCTTCTCTCTTCTGTCCACATACTCTCCCCAGATTAGTCTATGCATTCCCAGAACTTTAAATACATGTTATTTATTTTATATTATTATCATTGGAGAGCTGTTGGTTCTCACACATATTTTTGTACCCCGGACTACTCTTTTGACTTTTTAAGAGATTCAACTTCTCACTTTAGAGTTACCCTTGTCTATCTCATTTCTCTGATTAAAACTCTTCAAGGGTTTCAACATATACCATAAGACTCCCACAAAATCTGGTTTCATTCTCATCTCATACCATTCTTTCCTTGGTTACTATACATTCTGTACACTGTTTCTTTAAACTTAGTAAATACACAAAACTCCTTGCTATCTCATCTATGCAATGAAAACCAAGACTTTTTTCTTTTAATTTTTTTTTTAAGAATTACTACATTCTTAACCCACCAAAACCCACTTAACACTGGTTAAATAGCCCTCAGTACCAACAGTATAAGCCTGAATTCTGTGCCCAAGAAGCAGAACCCTCTAGTGAAAAAAAGCTGAGGATATGAAAATAAGGTAAGGGCTCATTCAAGTCTGTGGGTAGCCAAGACTCTTGTTATGTCACCTCCTAAGCCTTTCTGCCATGCTCCCAAACGCATGTATTCACCAAAGTTATGGAGGGACAGAGAATGAAATGGAACTAGAAGAGAAAACTCTCAACAATAAGCACAGTGCTGGGCATGTTATATTTTGTATTTCACTTATCATCATCCTTTGTTTCACAGGGAGTATTTATCTAAGTCTATATATATATGTCTGCAGTTTTTGCTACAATTTTTTGTATACAGTAAGAGCTCAAATATTTATTAGATGAATTAATAAAATGGTGAATGAATGAATGAGCAAAATGATTCAAGTACTGCTTTTTCCTAACCACTCCAAACTACAAAGATTATTTCTCCCTCTGGATTCACACTGACTGTCTCTTCCTGTGCTGTCCAACACAACAGTCATTATAGGAGGCTATTAAACACTTGAAAATGGCTAGTTTGAATTGAAATGTGCTGAAATGCATAAGATTTTGAGGACTTAGTGAGAAAAAAAGAATACAAAATATCAATAGTTTTTAAGTAGATTACTTGCTGAAATGGTAATATTTTTTAGATACAGGGTTAAACCAAGTACATTAACTTCATCCATTTCTTTTATTTTTATACTGCAGGTACAAAATAATAGGCTTCATTGTGACAATTCCACACATGTACATAACATACTTTGGTGGTATCCATTTCACTTTTACCCTCTCTTTCTGCCTCACCTCCCACCTCTGGGTCCCCCTTCCTCTTCCCTAATAGTCCTTTCTACTTTTACATCATCTTTTTTCCCTTCCCCATGAAGAAAACACGTGTGATACTTGTCTTTCTGGATCTGGCTTATTTAGGTTAATATGATAATATCCAGTTCCATCCATTTTCCTTTTCTCATTCTTCTTTATGACAGAATAATACTCCACTGTTTACATATACATTTTCTTTATTCATTCATCAACATGATGGTTATCGTGCACAGTGCTGCAATAAACATGAGTACACAGGTATCTCTATAGTATACTGACTTTGATTCATTCAGGTATACACATAAGAGTGGTACAGCTGAGTCAAATAGTAGTTCTAAATTTTAGTTTTCCTTAGAATGTAGGGTCCATACTGTTTTCCATAATATTTAATTTTTAAGTTACTGCAGTATTTTTTTGTGTGTGTCTCAATGTTCCAATGTCAGCAGTTTATTGGGAGGTTGCAGAATCTTTAAGATGTGGGGGCCTACTGAGAGATATTTGAGTCATTGGGGGTGGAAGTAAGACATACACTAGTAGGTATTAATGGAACCCAGTCTCTTCCTTTCTTTAACTTCCCTGCCATAAGGTGAGCAATTTTGCTCTGCTACATACTCCTACCATGACATGCCACCAGAGACCCAACTGTGTGGGGACACACTATAATCATAGGCTGAAACCTCTAAAACTGTAAGCCAAAATAAGTATTTTCTATAAATAAGTATTTTCTATAAATAAGTATTTTCTATAGAGTTATATCCTTATTCTACTTTTGATTGTCTCTGGTATTTGTTATAGTGTCAGAAAGCTAGCTAACATTGTGGCTATTCGAAAATTTTAGTCATACATGTGGCTTGCAATATATTTCTATTGAACAGCACAAATCTATACCACCCATTTGGCAACTTATATATTTGTATTTGATAGCTTCTCTCGTGTTATTTGCTTAAATATTCAAATACGTGTTTCCTTAGAATGTAGGGTTCATAAGCCTTGTAAAATAACAATATGAATTGTATGCACTATTTGAAACAACTTTAAGTTATAATTCATGTAACATATAATTTACTCACCTAATATGTACATTTCAATGACTTTTAGTGTATGCACAGGCTTGTATAACCAGCACTCCAATCAATTTCAGAACATTATCATCATACCAAAAAGAAACTCTGCCCCTCATAATGGTCATCTCCTAGTCCTTCCATCTCACTAGCCCTAAGGCAACATGAACCTATTCTGTGTCTCTATGGAATTTGCCTATTCTCAACATTTCATATGAATGAAATCATATAAAATGTGGTATTTTGTGATTGGATTCTTTCACTTAGAATGTTCCAGGTTCATCCATATTGTAATACAGTTCGTATGATTCATTTCTTTTGAATGCTGAATACTACTCCTTTGTACAGGAATACAACATTTTGGCTCCCATTCATCAGTTGATCAACATTTGGGCTCTTTCTATTATGGGCTATTATGAATAATGTGGCTATGAACATTTGTATAGATGCAAATATAGGTATAATACCTAGGAACAAATTACTGAATTATATGGTAACTATGTGTAATCATTTGAGGAAAAACCAGCTTGTTTTCCAAAGCTGTTGCATCATTTTACATTCTACCCCTGGTGTTTGAAAGTTCCAACTTCTCCAAATCCTCACATATATTTATTACAACTTGTCTTTATTATCCTAGCCATCCTTGTCCATGTTAAGTGGTATACTGTGGATTTGACTAAGATTTCTGTGATGACTAACAACCTTGAACACTTTTTCTTGACCTTACTTTTTTCATAGAAATGTCTATATATACAAAATGGATTAAAGACCTAAATACAAGAGTTAAAACTATAAAATCCCTAGGAGCAAATGTAGGAGTAAATAATTGTTCATGATCTTGGACTTGGCAAATCCACAGTGGCTTTTTAGGTGCAATACATCACACATATAAGCAACAACAAAAAATTAGATAAATGGGATGTTAGGAAAATAAAAACATTTGTGCTTCAAAACACCATTACAAAAGAGAAGAAATAGTCAACAGACGAACAGAAAGTATCTACAAATCATGAATCTTATAAAGAACTTGTATTTAGAAGATAAAAAATGATTGCAAATCATTAATAAAAAGACAACTCAATTAAAAAATTTGGCATAGTCCAGGTGTGATACAACATGCCTGTAATCCCAGATACTTGGGATGCTAAGGAAGAATTGCAAATGTGAGGTCTGCCTGGGCAACTTAGCAAATAAACAAACCAAAAAAATTGTTTCCTTAACTTTATTTTTAGTTTGCTCATTAGTACTGTATAAATATACAATTAATTTTTATACCCTAATACTACACATCTTGCAAGTAGAGATAGCTTTACTTCAATCTGGATGCCTTTTGTTTCTTTACCTGCCTAATTGCTCTGGCCAGAATGTCTAGGACAATGCTGAACAAAAATGGTAGACTTCTATCCTTATTCTACTTTTAATCTTCTGAGGGAAGCAATAAAATATACTCATTTACCATTAAGTAAATATTAGGTCAGGGTTTTTGCATAGCTGGTCTTTATCAGACTGAGATTCTTTATCTTCTATTCCTAGATTATTGAATATTTTTATCATGCATGGAATATACTTTTCAGTATCTTTGTATTCTATACAACATGTGGTTCACTCATGCATCAGGTACAAATTACCAAAGAAAGTCTTATGAATTTTTTAACAAAAAATATAAATACCAGTTTATTTTAATAATTCAGAAGATATTTTCATTAAGAATAGTTATGATATTAAATTAAGTCTGACCACTAGTTTTTACTGTTGTTTCATTTTTAAGATCCTCAGGATATCACCAATTAACATATCCTAAGTGAAGGTAGTACCATGACTCATTTAATAACTAAATGATTCTAAGAGGAAATAGGAATTTAAAAATAATCCATGCCACCTAGCACTTTTAGGAAAGGCGCTGGTTACATAGAGATCAAAATAATACTATATTGCAATAAATGTTTTAGAAATCACTATTAGTCATGTCTACAAGTTTCTAAACACAAAAATATAATTAGCCTATAAAATTTGCTTTAAGTGACAAAACCCAAGCACTGTTATAATTTAGTAGGAATAAGAGACCATTTCTTATCAGTGCATTATGCAATTATCATTTCAATATCCTGTTTCCTAAACACAAAATGCTGATTATGGAGAAGCACACAGATAACCCTTATTATTATTACCCCAAAGAACTGTTTTAGCCCTCTGGCCTACCAAGCTCTAACCTGAAAAACAGACAAATGTTTCTTAATTATACTATTAGTGTTTCCACCATCTACTCTTTGGAAGAAAGGATAGAAGAGTAACACAAAAGAAAATAGTAACTTTAAAATAATAGGTTATTCATAGCAATTAAAAATCATGTGCTTCTTCATTCAGCAGTTCTGTGGCATATAGGAGAAGTAAAGACACATTGCCTAAAGAACTCTCTCTTTTTGAGAGAGAGAGAGAGAGAGAGAGAGAGAGAGAATTTTTTAATATTTATTTTTTAGTTTTCGGTGGACACAACATCTTTATTTCATTTTTATGTGGTGCTGAGGATCGAACCCAGCACCCCGCGCATGCCACGCGAGTGCACTACCGCTTGAGCTACATCCCCAGCCCGAAGAACTCATGCTTTTACTAGAGAGGAAATTAAAATGAAACCTTAAAAAAAAATTCTAAATTCACAAGCAAGCATATAGTACATATCATATGCAAAAAAATAAAAGTTTTATAAAGCACAAAACTTTCCTTTATGATCATCTTAAACATAATCTTTAGTCTTGAGCTATCTAAAGTTTATTGGTTTTAGAAAATGCTGGGTTTGTAGAATACAATAAGTTCTTTTTTATACTTTATGTTTTATAGATTGGTAGTGTTCCAAGTCAGTAAAACTCCCTTATGAAAATCTTAGAAGGCATCAATAATGGCAGAAATAGTCCAAATAAGCTGTTATTCTTGTTTAGATTAACACCACCTTATTTCCATAGTATACACTGTAGAGTATAAAAAAAATTACAGGGATTGGTGAATTAAAAGTATATAAAACATCTGAAGGGTTCTTTATTATCAGTAACCTTTTATAAATATAACATATGCAAGATATTATATTAAATGCTTCATATTACATATTTTTCATTTAACCTAAGAATACTTTTCATACATGAAGAAACTTGGTCACAATTCAGTAACTTATCTAGGACCACAGCAAGTTAATAAGCAAATGCAGAATCTGAATAAAAACTGGCCTATCCCAGAGGCCTAACTTTTTCAACATGCTACTTCCTGTTAAGCTACTTTTAAAGGCATACTACATTGGGAGGCTGAGGCAGGAGCACAATTCAAAGCCAGCCACAGCAACTTAGCAAGGTCCTAAGTAACCTAGCGAGAATCTGTCTCAAAAAAAAAGATGGGTGGGGTGGGGTGGGCTGGGGATGTGGCTCAGTGGTTAAGCAACCCTGGGTTCAATCCCTGGTACCCGTCCCCCACAAAAGGCAAAATATAAAGTCAAAAATTAATTATGATAACCCTAGGTTCTTATTTGATTTTAATTATCGTAATTTATGCTTAGCTTGAAACATGCTGCTAAAAAGGAACATCAAAAGGCATGACAGTCTTTTTGAAAAATGGTACTGGAACAACCAGACATCCACATTCAAAAAAATGAATAAACAATAACCTTAACACCAAAATTAAGGCAAATGCACAAAAATTCATTCAAGATCTATCAAAAACTTAAAGGAAACATAAAACTTAACATAGGAGAAAGTATAAAACTTAACATAGGAGTGCCCTTGATTTGAGTGATGGCTTTTTAGATACATTAAAAATGACCCATGAAAGAAAAATGTTGAGCTTCTTTTAACGTAAGAACTTTGGTTCTTCAACAGTTAATCAGAATGAAAAACCAAAAGATTGAGAAAAAAAAAATTTGCAAAATACATATAGGATAAAGACTTGCATCCAAAATATACAAATATCTCATAAAACTCAATAAGAATTAAAAATGAGCAAGAAAGACACCTCACCAAAAAAAATATATATATATATACAGATGGCAAATAAGCACATGAAAAGATGCTAAACACTGTATGTCATATGTCACTCTTATCAAAGACCTTCATGTCGTTGATATATCTTGAGTGAATTTTTGTGCGTTTGCCTTAATTTTGGTGTTAAGGTTATTGTTTATTCATTTTTTCAAATGTGGATGGCTCGTTGTTTCAGTACCATTTTTCAGTGTTTTTTGTGAGGACATGTTTTCAACTCACATGGGTATATACCAGTGAGTACGACTGCTGGATTATATGGTACAACTATGTTTCCCTTTGTGTGATACTGCCTAACTATCCACCAAAATGGTTGTACAGATTATACAGCAGCTTTAGTCATATTTACCAAAAAGAGTAAGCAACCATGATGTCCTTCAATAGGTAAACAAACAAATAACTATGGTACATCCATATTAGTCAGGGATTTTTAAAAAATGAAGTAGCAAGCCAAGAAAAGGCATAGAGGAACATTAAATGTATATTGTAAGTAAAATAATCAAGTTTAAAAATGCTATATACTATAAGATTCCACCACATACATTCTTTTTTTTTTAATATTTTTAAAGAGAGAGTAAGAGAGAGGCAGAGAGAGAGAGAATTTTTTAATATTTATTTTTTAGTATTTGGCAGACACAACATCTTTGTTTGTATGTGGTGCTGAGGATCGAACCCGGGCCGCATGCATGCCAGGCAAGCGCGCCACCGCTTGAGCCACATCCCCAGCCCCACATACATTCTTGAGAAGACAAGAACACAGAGTAAAAAGTTCAGTGGTTGTCAAGGGAATGAGGAGTAGCAAATAGGTAGAGGATGGGCTTTTGGCAGTAGTAAAAGTATTTATTATGATACTATAATAATTAATACATGGTATTATCTGTGGTCAAAACCCACAGAATAATAACAAAAAACATGGGTCCTAATGGCAATAATAAATAATAAACTATGACTTTAGTTTAAATAATAAAGTAATCAATATTGGTTAATCAATTATAAAAAAAAAAGTACCACACCAATGCAAGGTATCAATACTAGGGAAGAAATGAGTTGGAGATGGGATTATATAGGGACACTATGTACTTTCTGTTCACCTTTTCTGAAACCTAAAACTGATCTAGAATTAGTCTGTTAATTTAAAAGAAAGAAAAAATAAGAAAGACAAGGCATGTTAACACAATAGTTCCAAGCCACAGTTGGAAAGTTTATTATTAAAATTTTAAGGGAGAAGAGTGGTTCAGGTTTATTGTTTTGTTTTTGTTATCTCTTTATACATCTAGGTCTCACCCCCAAACCTCGTAAAAATGAATAATTTGGAGTTGTGATTCTAGTATATGTATGTTCATAAAGAACCCCCAGGCGATGCCGTCAACATGATGCAAAACAGACAGGAAATTCTGAGATAAATAAACTGGTTTGTTGATATGTACGGACTAGAAAGTAACTTCTATGAACCTCAGTTTCCTCAAATGTAAAATGACAGGGTTAAACTTGACAGATGGAAGCATGAATCAGAATTATAGGGTACTTTCAACTCAAAATTTCTTTCTCTGCTACATAAGTTTGAATAAAGCAACTTCTGGGTTACAGGTTTAGCTCAGTGGCAGAGCACTCACCTAGCATTCAGGAGGCTCTCTGAATGTGATCCTCAGTAGCAGCAGCAGCACCACCACCACCACCACCACCTCCAACAACAACAAAAACTATTTCTAGGCCCAAACCTCTTTATGTATGTATCTTAAGCTTCATAAAGATGAACAAACAGAATTCTCATTGTTTTCAACTAAGGTGTTACAAAATACCTATAATTTATAGCCAATGTGTCTCATAAATAATTATGAAATTTCCTATCACAATTTTCTCTCCACAATGAGCATTTAATCTTTTGGAACTGTTTGAGGTATACAAAAAGATCATTAAGAGTATAAATTGGGCTGGGGTTGTAGCTTAGTGGTAGAGTGCTTGCCTGGCATGTGTGAAGCACTGGGTTCAATCCTTAGCACCACATTACAAGTAAATAAATAAAATAAAAGCATTGTGTCCATCTACAACTAAAAAAATATTTTTAGAGTTAAATTAAGAATCTGAAATAACTATAAGAAATGAGATATTCTCAAGAAAGCAATCCAATAGGCTGCCATTATTTCTCAAGTGGTAGCAACTTTCTCCTAGTCACATGAGCAAAAAACAGAACAAACTAAACCCAAATGCCAGCACAGTTCAATTTTCTTGTCATAAAATTGGTATAAGTATCATGTTAAAAAAAAAACAACTTCATCACAGAAAACTAAGACGAATTATCTGTCCTCAAATACTAAACCAGCAACTGTATACCAGAGAACATACATAACAGATAACTGAGTATTTTTCAATTTGTTTATTCAACTGATATTTGAACATATACTTTATGTCAGGCACTATGCTGAGCAATGGTAAGCAAAGCCAGGTTTATACTCCAGTCGAGAAGACAAACTAATACAAGTCAACTTTAAACAAAATAAAGCATAGTAAAGATTGGGATATTTCTCGTGAGAGGGGATGGACAAGAAAGCTTTCTGGATTAATGATTACAATGTTCTGTGCTTAACTTGATTTAGGTGATGGTATATACATTGAGCAGTATGCAATGAAGTATACATGAGCTACATCCTAAGTGTTTTTTAATTCTGCTACAGAAAAAAAAAAAAAAAAGGCAACACCTAAAGACCAATCTCACCCAGCTCCTATGATGATTTCCCCTTGGTTACCACAATTATTAATACTTTCCAGATATAAAAACTCTATATCCTCAGAGCAATATAAAATGAAACAAACCACATACAATTTTGTTTCACTAGATATTTAACTTTCCAATTGTAATGCACTTGTTTTGTTACCCCCATTTTTTTTTAAATACAACCATTTAATAAGCACCTACTAGATACACTGTACTTCTTGTATCAACTTCTAGAAAAACATAAAAATAGAACAGTGCTAAAACGGAGTCCTTCAAATAATGACAATAAATATAAAGCAGGATATATGTGTCTTAAAGAAAAAACTACTTTTAACCATTTAGCATTTTTTAATTTTCACTGCTGAACTAAACCGGAGTTTCTATTAGAGGGGACGAGAAAGAATGCAAGAACTGCTCACTTGAAATTGTTCCATGATTCATTTCAGAAAGTCCAGTGTAGTTAGTAAGAGTATATATTCTGGAGTTAGTCAGCCCAGGTCAAATTCTGGCCTGTAGCACTTACTAGCTGTATTATTTTAGCCAAGTTTATTTTAGTTTCCTGTGCCTCAAGTTCCTCATCTGCAAAATGAAGAAAATAGGATCTTCTCTCATATGATTGTTATGAGAATTAAATGAGTTAATTATACGTACCATGCTTAGCATATAAAAAACACCATATGTTTGTTGTTGTTGCTGCTGCCACTAGTAGCAATCTTACCAGTGGTTCCTAAGTACCACATAAAAGCAAATTAACCCAGTATCATCTGGGTATAATTCCAGCTTGGATCTGGAATGCTCCCCAAAGGTTCATACATTGAAGTTTTGGTCCACAATGAAGCAAAGTTCTAAGGTGAAGTTTGAGTGAAGTGATTGAATTATGCCCTCATAATTATGCCCTCAGATCTCATTAGCAGATGAATTCATTAATGGATTCATAACTGAATGGACTAATGGGAGGGGGTTGAAGCTATAGGAGTTGGGGCCTAGTTGGAGGAAACAGGTCACTGGGGAGGGTGGGTGTCCAGGAAGGGTGTAATCTGGTCCCAGCTCCTTCCTCTTATGTGCTTGCACATTCTCTCTCTCCCCCTCCCTTCCTCCCTGCCTCCCTCCTGATGCCATGAGATAAACAGGTCTACTACACCCTCTCCACCATATTGCACAGCCTTGCCACAGGCCTAAGAGCAATGAAACCAGCTGACTACAGCCTGAAACCTCTGAAATAGCAAAAATAAACCTTTCCTCCTTTAAATTACTTTGCCCAGGTATTTTGTTATGGGGCAACAAAAAGCTAACTAACATGTCCAGTAAAGAAACAGTATAGACAGCCAACAGCTAATGGCACAGTTACATTCCATTGATGCTCTCATTTATAGCTAAACTAACTCAGTACTTTCAGAACAACAATACCCTACAATAATGCATCCGTTTAGCACATTCCATCTAAATTGTTCCTTATATATGCACTACACAGAACAGATTTTAAGATGCCTAGTGGATAGCTCAAAATATTCAATGACAGTAAATCAAATTCCCAATACAAAAGAAAAAAATGACATCTAAGAATGACAAGGGGATAAAGTTAGTAATTAAGTTAGTACTTAAGTAGTTAAAGAATCAAGTTCCATTCCATTAAGTAGTTAAAGAATCAAATTCCATTGAATGGAATAATTCCAGATTATTCCATTCAATAATCTAGAATTTCAGATTTCCTAGGAGAATTACATAAGAACATTTGCTTATCTAGATGTCTTAGATAATTCAACTCTTTCTAAAAAGAATTTTTGTGCCACTTTACTAGACGACAATTTGAATCAATAATTTAACCAACATCTGTACCTACTGGGGATTCAGCATTTCTCTTGATATAATCAGAGGATATAAAAGTTGTCTAAGATTTAATTCCTGCTTTTACAATCTAGTTTAAAAGAGTCTAACACAAAAGCAATCTATTCATTCAGTCAATAAATACTTCCTTAAGGAGTATTCAGTGCCTGACACCAAGACTGATACTGGTTGGTTTTAAAGTCTCCTAGGAGAATACTGTCAAATGGATAAAACTGCACATTGGGTATGTAAAGTAAAACAAAATTTGTAGATGATTTGAAGGAAGCAAGGAAAAGGGAATAATCTGGAATGTCAGATTTCCTAGGAGGATAACGTGCTTGATTTTGAGAAACAGATAAGTTAACCAGTAAGAGAAAAGACAGAAGAACATTTCAGGCAAAGTAGTAAGCACATACAAGACATCAGGATGACTTCTCAAGAAGAAAATACTCCGAGTAGATGGGCAGGGATCTTATGTCGCGATAAAGGCCTTAAATTTTGTAAAAATATATATTAAAGATTCATATGGATTCTTCTGGATGTTCATCTTAAGTGGATAAGGGTAGACAAGACTAGATACAGAAAATCAATAATATTCCAAAGGAAGGCAAAAATTTTCTGTAAAGGTTCAGACTAGCAAATATTTCAGGCTTCACAGGCCACACGGTCTCTGTCATAACTACAAAATTCTCCTTTTATAGCATAAAACAACCCAATAAATACATAAACTAATGAACAAAGCTGTATTCAAGTAAAATTTGATCTATGAAAATAGGTACTGACCTTATTTGGCCCTGTGAGCTATGGTTTGTGAAACTCTAGTCTAAGCAATGTGTAGTCTTCTAAGTACAGAGTATAGAAATGTAGATTCCAGAGATATTTAGGGGGTAAACTTGAAAATGACTACATGTAGAGAAAAGGTACAAAGAGGAAACAACTCTTGACTCCTACAAACAAAGTCAGGGATGTCTATGGATAAAATAGTGCCATTTATCAAGAAAGAAAAGACAATGGTGATGTTTCATCTTGTTTAGGGAAGGACAGAGATGAGAGAAGAAAAAGTATTTATTTTTTTAAGTATTTTCTTAGTTGTAGATGGACACAATATCATTATTTATTTATAGTCGTGCTGAGGATAGAACTCAGTGCCTCACATGTGCAAGGTAAGTGCTCTATCACTGAGCTACAGCCCCAACCCAAATTATTTCTATTTTAAGATGCACAGTATAAGGTAGTTACTGGACATCCAGCTGGTAATTGCAGAAGGTCTGAAATTCTGAAGAGATTGGGGTTAGAAGTCTAGATTTGGTAACCAAAGTGGTTAAGGTCAGCCACGGAGGAAGACGGTGGGTAAAGCAAGAACAAAGGACTGAGATCAAAATATAAACATTTAAATGGGGATGTGAGGTGATCTGCAGGGAAGACTAAGAGGAAACAATCTGAGAGAGAATTTTCAGCAAAGTGCAATGGTAATGGTCACTATAGCTAAATTAAACTGCAGATTATAATCTTCATGAGTATGAAATTAGTGGGCCAAACACCGAAGTCTAGTAGGACTTAGGATACTCTAAGCACGAAGAACATTAAAACAAATGAACAGTGGTTAAAAACAAATAATAGCCCAGAATAAGTAAACTGATAGGAACAGGAAGCTGATTGGTGGTTACTAGGGCTTGGAGGAAGAATAGGCAGTTTTCTTTGGGGGTGCTGAAATGTTCTGGAACCCAATAAAGGTAGTATACGTATACTGTGAATCTACTAGATGCCACTGTAATATAACTTTTAAAAGGTTAATGTTTTATGTACATTTCACCTCAAATTAAAAAATAATAATAATAAAATAATAATAATAATAATAATAATAATAATAATGCAGTGGGCAAGCCAGAGAACAGAACACTGGGAAATAAAACTGAACAGTATGAAAAATTAGTTTTATTCAGTGTGCTTTAAGTTTTATAAATAAAAAAGCCTTCGAAGAAAGGCAGAAAATTTTAATCAGATTAAAATAGGCATCTGGACAATTTTAGACCTATCCTTTCCAGTTTTCTTAACAAGTTTGAGACAGCTCAACTATCATCATCTATCTTCTCTAATAATTAGAAATGTTTAATTAGGGAGCCTAGTTTGTACTATGTGGGGAAGCTGTAACTGTGAAGGAGATAAATTAGGTGTTACAGGTGAAGTACAGGCATTCAGTAAAATGAATTTGTGCTTGATTGTTGATAAAGGTTTTCTTAAAAAATACATAATTTAGTACTGTGTTAGTCAGCTTTTCATTGCCGTGACCAAAATACTTAACAACAACAACTTAGAGGAGAAAAACTTTATTTTGAATCTTACAGTTTCAGAGGTTTCAGTCCACAGACAGCAGACTCCATTGCTCTGGGCTTAAAGTGAGGCAGAACATCTTGGCAAAAGAGCACGGCATAAGAAAGCTGCTCAGCTCATGCAAGAAGCAGAGAAAGAGAAAAAAAAGAGCGAGAGAAAGTGCATGCACAAGCATAAGAAGCCAGGGACAAGATATAGTCCCCCAAGAATATGCCCCCAGTGTGCTACTTCCTCTAGCAATGCCCCACCTGCCTAAGTAGCCACCCAGTAGTTCATTCAAATTATTAATACATCAAATGAAATAATCCACTGATGGTTACAGCTCTCATAATCAACCTTTTACCTCTGAATACTGCTATATTATCTAACATAAGAGCTTTGGGGGAGGACATTAACAATCCAAATCATAACAAGTATGTACAAAAGGTACTATATTAAAGGTGGGAAATAAACTACAAAAAGGGTCCCAATTCTTCCTGTTTTCCTGATCATCTATCAATGTGGCTTTATAGTATTTCCCCATCCTCTGAATCTGAACTGTCCTGATAACTTGCTTTGGACAAAAGAAGGCAGTAAACGTGACATGCCAATTCTGAGTCTGACCTTAAGAACCCTTGTATGCTTCCACTTCTCACTCTTAGAAATCTGCTTTGCCACAACAGAAAACAAACCCAAGGCAGACAGTTGGAAAAACTAGAAATACATGATAATTAATAGGTAACTACAGTCACCCTATTAACCCTGTTGATACTCAGTCAACCAATGAGTGAGGCCAGTTAGCCTCAGCAAATCCACTAGGTAAGCCACTAAGCACATGAGTAAGCCAATATAAGTATTCACATCAAGAGAACTACCCAGCTGATCCAAAGACTCATGACAAAGGCCATAATATGACAACTACCATAATAAATGGTAGTTGTTTTAAGTTTTGGAGTGGTTTATTACATAGCAATAACTAACTTACATGACTGTGGAGATGACAGGAAAAGGCCACTGACCTGGCACAAGAGCTAGACTTATTTCATCAAATGATCATTAATTTGATGTGTTTCGGGTATTATAAATGTACACCTAAAAGGGAATATCTTTCTATTATTTAAAAAAAAAAAAAGGTACTTTGGGAATCTGAAAAATTATCTACAAAGTTAACAACACATTCCCTCATTTCCTAAAACTACATCATCACAAAACCCATTAAAAATACAAAAGTCGGGCTGGGGTTGTGGCTTAGTGGTAGAATGTTTGCCTAGCACACGTGAGGACCTGGGTTCAATTCTCAGCACCACGTAAAAATGAAGCAAAGATATTGTGTTCACCTACAACTAAAAAATAAATATTATATATATATATATAATTTTTTATAATATGATGTGTTTTTGAGGAACAATTATCACATTATAACAACTGATTATACTTAAAGGGGAATTATTTCCATGGCTAAATGAAATAGGAGTTTTGGGTTTTATTTTTGTTTTATTTTGCTTTAGTGTAAGACATGTTTCAAAGAGTTATTGAATTTTCCAAATATCACTATTAATTTTAATTTTCAAAAGCACTATACCATAAAAGCAACTTTTTAAATACAAGGCAACCAAATCTTGCTCCAGGTAAAAATACTAAACATATTAATTCAATACCTACCACAAATAGTAGTTTCCTTGGCTAACAAGCACTTACCATTACTTCAACAGAAGGCTACAGAGATTTCGTGTGTGTGTGTGTGTGCTGGTGCTGGGCATTGAACCAAGGGTCTTGGGCATGTTAGACAAGTGCTCTACCACTGAGTCATGTCCCCATCCCTTTTCTTTTTCCTTCAGGAAAAAACTAGCACCAATTTATAGTCAAGTCAATGACCTATCACTGTCAATATTGACAGTTCTACCTATTGGTACCAGGGTAATTTTTGCACAAGGCAAGAACCAAGGCACTCATGACTACACTCACTTGATATAACTGTAGAACAGACTTGTAAATAAGAAGTACTTTTTTTCTGTATTTGCAGTGCTGGGAATCAAACCTAGGGTCCAGTGCCTGCTAGGCAAGCACTCTATCACCAATCTATATTGCCATCCCCAATAAGAAGTACCTTTAAAAAAAAAAAAAAAAAGATGAAACCTTTAATAATTTGTTAAATCACTGCAAAATTTCACAACCTGATCTTTTTATTGACCCAGTTATCAAGAAAAGTAAAAATTGTTTCTGTGGCATTTAAAACAAGTGAAAATTCCTGTGTGGGCTTAGCAGCATTAAACTTTAAATATCATTAACACATTCTGAGAAATTCATAGAAAGAGATAATTTAGTTTATTTTAAACATACTAAATGCTCCTCTCCTTTAGAAAGGGAAATCTGTGGGTGTTAGAAGTTCAATAGAAAGGGCTACTCTACAAAACAGGATTTTCTATACACTAACATTTTACTGTAACAAAAAAGTGCAATTCTCAACAGTAATAGAAAAAACATTTAACAAAATAGTACAGTATATTTGATAGATGGAAGAAAAGAAACACTAAGTTGATGGTTATCAAATACCCTAGATAATTTCATATCTTCCCTCTCCCTTCCCTACCCCTCCTTTAGGAGTATAAATCTCATGCAAAAAGGCAATATAGGTTTCTCAGACCATAGTGCAAACCTTGACTTCCTGCTCTCCAAGTACTACCCTGGGTTACAATACAGGTTACCTAGTAGTTCAGATACTAAACCTGCAATATTCATGAACCCCACCAGGTAATGTTAATTTCCTGTCTTAAAACAGCTACTTCACAAAAAAACCCTACTCCCCACCTCCCCCCTACATATTCACCAAGTAAAATCTCTCATACAGTAATTAAAGGTCATCTTTTATATCACTTCTCTCACTTTCAAATATTTTAAAGTATTCAATCAGAACAAAAGAATCCTAAAACCACTTGAAGAAACAATGTTTCCAAATGCCTCTAAGAAAAAATCTTTCCTAAAAAGCTGTAACAACTCATCTACCTCAGAAAATAAATCTCCCTGTTGATATATGCTGTAAATTTTCACTGCCCCTCCAAATATATAAAATCTGCTGAATAACTCTATTTGAATCTAGTCCTTTTTCAAATAAAGTCACACACACACCCTTTTAATCAAGATGACTTCCAGAAACATCAAGCTTGGGAAATCAAACTTCTGGAAACAAGAGAAAATAACAATTAACAGCTAATGTTTACTGAATAAGTAACTACTCTGTGTCAAGCTATGTTTTTCATGTGTTATATTTTAAGCACCACAGCTCTTTGAGATAGGTACTATTATTATTATTATTATTATTATTATTATTATTAGCCACAGTCTGGCTGGGCACAATCAGGAGCCACTTGTCAAAAGAAACTAACTTTATTTTTAGAACCACACACGCCAAACAAAACAGCCTCTCAGGAAAAACCCTCAGAGCCTCAACTGCCACCACCGGCTTCCCACAAGCCTCTCTCTCCAACACCAGCTTCTCTCCACCTCCCACAATCCTCCTGCTCTTTAGGCCGATTGGCTGGGTCACGTGGGTGGAGCCAAAAAAGTGCTCTGAAAGGGCAGGGAAACAGCCCAATGAGCATCACCGCAGAGGAGCCAATCAGCTAGATGTTGCTGGGGCCACTGTGAGCCAATCATCAGCCGGCAGCTGGAAGTTTGCTGGGGCCCCTTCCGCTGTGGCTCTCAACAATTATTATTGTTACCATTCTAAAGATGGAAAAAAGTCAAATTTTCAATGTCATTTGTTCAAGATCAGAGTTAATTGTTGGGCTGGGATTCTAAAGCAGCCCATTGATAGAGCTCTACTGTTTTGTTTTGTTTTTGAGAAGTCCCCTCACTATGCTGCACAAGCTCTCCTCTAACTCCCGGGCTCAAGCAATCCTACTGCCTCAGGTGGCTGAGTAGCTGGACCTACAGGCGCATCACTGTGTACATTTCAAGCTTTACATTCTTAAGAAAAACAACAATAGAAAAATTATATATCTTCCAGACGAAGCTTGAGGGAAGCAATCCCCAGACTTTCTTCACAATCTACTGATTAAAATCAGTAATTTCACTCAGAAAATAAGTCCAACAATTTGCTAACAGGGATTTCTCAGTTCCCATTTATGTAGCATATTTGTAGTAACAGGTGCTATTATTGCTAAGACTAACCATACTAACGTGCTGCACGTGATGGGACATGTGAAAATCAAGAAAGCATGATTGAAATGGAACCACCATTTGACTCAGCTATCCCACTCCTTGGTTTACACACAAAGAACTTAAAATCAGCTTAAAATCATATGATAGTGACACAGCCACATCAATGTTTATAACAGTTCAACTCACAATAGCCAAACTATGGAACCAACCTAGGTTCCCTTCAACAATGAATGGATAAAGAAACTATGGTATATATACAAAATGGAATATTACTCAACCTTAAAGAAGAATGAAATGATGGCATTGCAGGTACATGGATGAAGCTGGAGACTATCATGGTAAGTGAAATAAGCCAATTTCCAAAAACCAAAGGCCAAATGTTTCCTCTGATCCGAATGGATGCTAATTCACAATTGGGAAAGTGGGGGTGCTTTAGGGAAGAGTTACTTTGGATTAGGTAAAGGGAATTTGGGGGGGGGGGGGTTTATGGGGGTTAGAACAATAGTAGAATGAATCTGACATTATTACCCTATGTTCATGTATGACTACAAGACCAGTGTGATTCTACATATCATGCACAACCAGAAGAATGAGAAACTATACTCAAAAAAAAAACCCTACTACATGATTACATTAAATGGCACTAAAGTGTTACATTTTAGAATGATCTTGTTTCTATATCCTAAAATAAATTATATTCATGACAACTAAAGATCATTTAAAAAATCCAAAATCATATTTAGCATTATATAAAATATATTTTTTTTAAAAAAGCAAACCAAAAACTTCAAAACATTTCTCTAGAAAGTTCAAGATGACATTATCAGTTCAATCTTCAATTCCTCCACATTTCTTCCTCAGAGCATAAACATTTTCAAATCCATTTTTGCCCACTTTTAACCCACATTCCCCAGGTTCACAAGAAAACTTCTCATCAAGAGTAATCAAATACAATCTTCCACCTCTTCACCTCTAATCCTCTGCTTCTCTGGCTTTTGCACCCAACTTTCCACTTGAACCTTTTTGCCAAAGTCATCAATGCCCCATTATTCCTGAACCTAAGAACCCTTCAGGTCTGAATTGTCCTTTAATAGGATTTAAACAGTTCAGAACCCTTTCAGCCCATTCTCCTAGTTTCTTTAAACTCTGGTCGGTTGCCTTTTCCATCACTACTTTGTTTTCCATTTTTGACTACTGCTTGTTACATTTATTTTTCTATTTGTCTCTCAAATGTTAGAAGGTCCCTAGTCATCTTCTGCTAAAAATTCTCAAAGGATGATTTTTAACCCCCGTTCAACCATTTATACTACACTGCTTTTTTTATTTAATCTTCACAACATTGAAAATTTTTAATGTGTTGCTGAATACCCTAAGTGTATTTTAAAAGAAATAATCTTGCTCATCCATACAAGAGTTCTTAAGTACCTAATATGCTAAGAGGTACAGTGCCATTATTATATTACAGGTGTAATTTCAGCCTCCTTCCATTCTACCAAGACTAACTGCCATTAAGCACATAATGACAAAATTAGTTACAGGATTACAACTGAGATGACTCCTAGAATGTGCCCTTATGTGGAAAAGTAGTATGAATTAAATTAGACCCTACATAGTACAATATAACTGAACATATTCTAATTTCTAAATTAACACAATTTGAGTCTTTAAAAGTAGAACTTAGAACAAAAAAAGTAGAACAAAGTCTTCATGTAGAACTTAACTTTGACTTCTCAAAGCAACATGCAAATAAATACACAAATACAGAAAGAAAAGAGATTTTCTAGTCATAATAAGGAAATATAAATATGACCTCACTTTCAAAATCAAGAACTCAAGGAAAATAGAACATTCAGGCAATCTAGGCCCATTCTAGATTCAAACAAAACTATCAAATAACATGATTTTTTAAAAAAAAATTAATTAGAATAGAAAACATTAAGATTTACATCTGTTTATAGCCTTGAATAAAATAACAGTCCAATATAACATCAGATTTAAGATCAAATTTTCTAATCAACAATGAACAATACATACAAAACATGTAAATATAAAGACAAAGCTATGACATTTCCAGCAGTTTCACAAAAGTGCTTGTGTATTTTTTTCTCTTTTTTATTTGTTCTTTTTAGATATACATGACAATAGAGTATATTTTGACATAGTATACATACATGGAGTATAACTTCCATTGTTGTAGTTGTACATGATGTGCTACATTGCTCTTAAACCCATACAAATCTCCAGGCAGCTCTCCAAATGTGTCCACACATCTCCATGTGAACATTTCCCAGACCCCTCAAAAGCAACATGTCCACAAATGAACTCATCTTGAAAAGCAAGGGAATAAAACCTTGGAAAGTATAGGATGTGCAAGGAGTTTTGTTTCGTTAGGAAGGGGGTATATTCTACATTTCAGTAAACAACATTATTCACCCCTACCCAGTCTTCCAAGACAAATAGCTGGGAATCATTCTTGACCCAGACATCCAAATAAATCATCAAATACAAAAGGAAGATTGTACAACCTTAATCGTCTCAAATCAACCTCATTATCTTTACTCCCCCAACATTTCTCAAGACAACTACTTATACAGGCTCCTCCATAACACATATCCTATCACATAACACACATCATTTGTTCTCCATTAACTGCAAACTTAATAATAGAGGACAGAGTCTTGTTCATTTTATCCAAAGTACCTTGTGATATAGAGTTGTCAATAAAAGTCTAAAAAGGAGTCCTAGAAAGTAAAGTGATACATCAAAAGGCATAAAATTTATTAACAATAGAACAGAAATTTGTGTATCATCAATTTCCTGGCACTTTTTGATAGTGAAATAACCTCCATCACAATATAGCAATAGCATATCAGCAGGATTTTGCATATTCAAAGTGTCAATATTTTTGTGTGTCTATACTTCTAAGTAAATTTTAAATTACCTCCAATGACCATGTATCTCTCTGTAATCAGGAAGGAAACAATATGTTTTAAAGTAAAATGCCACAACTAACCTAAATGAAAAATCTTTAGGTTTTTAGGATATTATTTTGTGAAACTAGGAATTAGAATTTAAGTCCACAAAGGGGTCTGAGGGAAAAAGGTTTCAGAAATGTCAATTTGTATAGTTTGAGTGAGAGGCAATCTTCTCTGAGCATAATAGAGGCTGGACAGATATTAACATGAGGGGTTCTTTGTTTGTTACCGGAGATTGAACTCAGGGACACTTAACCACTGAACCACGTCCTTTTTGTATTTTATTTAGAGACAGGTCTCACTGAGTTACTTAAAGCCTCCCTAAGTTGCTGAAATTGGCTTTGAACTCAAAGTTCTCCTACCTCAGCCTTCCAAGCCACTGGGATTTCAGGCATGCACCACCACGCCCAGCAACATTAAGTATTTTAAACTTCTATATTATCCAAAAATAAACAAGCCAAAAGTATCAAAAAAATCCTTTTTTACAATATATATTTGCAATATACAACATAATAGCATTCATATATAAAGAATTCTCACTTCATTAAGAAAAACACAAATTATCCTCCCAAATGAAAATTAGGCCAAAAAGCACTAATGGGAAAAGAAAATAATACAGTAGAAGCCAATATGCATACAGAAAAAGAAACCTCAACCTTATTAGTAATCAAAGCAATGTAACAAAACTGATCAAACCAACAAAGATATTTTTATTTTATTTTTAGAAATAGGTACTGGGCATTGAACTCAGGAGCACTTGACCACTGACCCACATCCCCAGCCCTATTTTTTTGCATTTTATTTAGAGAGAGGGTCTCACTGAGTTGCTTAGTGCCTTGCTTTTGCTGAGACTGGCTTTCAACTCATGATCCTCCTGCCTCAGTCTCCACCGTACCCCAGCTAACAACGTTTTAAAATTATAATATCTAATACAGTTAAGAATGCAGGCAAACACATGTCCATATAATTTATATAAGGAATTTATATAAGGAACACAAAATCTTGGGTCTATAGAAGACAACCTAGCAAAACAGATCAAAAGTCTTTTAAGGGGACATATTCTTCAATGAACCAACTCTACCCTAAAAACTGCATGTAAAGTTCTGCTACAAAAAATTTTCATTGAAGCATTACTACAAGAGAGAACTGAAGAAGCTTAAATTTATAGAAAGAAAGGGATGACTGAATATATTATAGCATTCCATTCTGTGGATTAATATCTCTCTGATGATTTAAAATGTTTTGTTTTATACAGGAAGATATTGTTGATCTACTAGGTTTAAAAGGTATAATTTTTGATGATCCATTTCAGTAAAAATGTATGCACCAAACACTAGAATTTACTTGGAAATTTTACATACCTTATCAAATTTATTCTTCAATATTCCTATGAGGTAGGATGACCTCTCTAAACTGCAGTTCTCCCATCTGCAAAACTGGATTACAAAACTTACCCCCAAACCACAGAAACACCAAATCACTAAACCATTAAGTAGCAGAGCTCAGATTTGACTACAGGTCTCAAGGACTCAGGAATACAAACTATATTATGCTAAATACCACTTGTACATCAAAGGGTTAATAGTGGATTAATCACAATCTCTTACTCCCCATTCCAACTAACTTTTTTCCTTCATTTTTTCTTTTGTCCCAATCTTGTGTTTCTTTCTATAATGAATTATATTTTACCTTTTTAATAAGGTATTTTTATTTTTAAATACTCTGACTCAAAGTCAGAGATTAAACTTGGGGCAAAAATTTATTGAAGCACTTCCAAATTCTATAGTCTAATTTAACACTGGGGGGAATATGTATATGTGTACTACAAAAAGTTAACTGACTTTGGCATTAAAAAAAAAAACTTAGGATTAAAATCCACAATTTACAAATGTGAGCCTTAAACCGATCACTTCACCTCTCTGAACTCAAACCAAAATACAAGAAAGAAATGGGCAATAATTCCTACCAGGATTTATTTTTTTAATCTGTATTTTTATTTATTTATTTTTATGTGGTGCTGAGGATCGAACCCAAGGCCTCACACTTGTGAGGCAAGGGCTCTACCATGAACTACAGCCCCAGCCCCTCTCAGGAATGTTTTAAGGACTATGTTAAAAGAATACATGTAAAGAGTATAAAATATAATAAATACTCAATAAATGCTTATTTTTTTCAAAAAGGTACATACATGCAAACTCTGGATCATTAGCAAATTGGTATCAAAGTTATACTGATTAGTCAATGACTTAACACTCATTTTCAGTTTAAATTAAATTAAAGCTAAAAATATTCAAGAAAATAAATTGCTCTGCCTTTTAGAAAACCTCAACCTAAAAGAAGCACTATGGAGCCGCTATTTTTTTTAACTTCTCTTCATTACTCTATCTGCCCTATTTGACTTTTGTATCTTCAGAAGTCTAGAAGAATAATTCCTAGCATACAGTTGGTTTAAAATCCTGGATAAATGAAGGCCTTGGAATACATAACATTGTCTCTCTCTAATAATGAATCTCATTATCACTCAAAATCTAAAAAATCTTCCTACAAAGCAGAGGTGCTAATTAACATTCAGCAACAACAGTTTGGATTTCAAAAATGCAATCCTGCAGCAATTTTATCCAACTTATTTCTTCCTGACATCTTATTTCCAAAGGAATATACTGACAAACAAAAAGTCCTGGGGTGAAATTTAAAGTTGTGAGACAGTAGGAAAGCCAGAAAGCCAGAAAACTGAAATCTTAGTTCAACTCCCTCATCAGAAAGGCTATGCTAGCCAGGCATGGTGGCACACATCTGTAAACCCAGCAGCTTAGGAGTCTGTGGCAAAGGATCCCAAGTTCAAAGCCAGCCTCACCAACTTAGCAAGGTCCTAAGCAACTTAGCAAGATCTCAAAATTAAAATAAAAAAAAAAAAATTAAAAAGGGCTCAAGATGTTGCTTGTTGGTTAAGCACCCAAGTCAATCTCTGGTACAAATTTAATTCTATCATTCATTAAAAAAAAAGTCATGCTACAAAACAACTAACCTACCTAACTTCTGTAAACATTTAATTTCGATTCCACCAACCACACAGAACATCCAACCACCTACCAATACTGATTGCCGATTATTCATTTATTTTTTAAAAATTTGGTAAACCCCATTATATGCCAGGCATCATTTTTAAACTTGGGGAATACATAATGAACAAATAAAGAAACAAAACTCCTGCACTTACGAAGCTTATATCTTAAAGGAAGGGAAAAGAGGGAAGAGTAGACAAAAAAATAAAATAAGTAAATTATAAAGTGGTGAGTAATTCTTAGAATTAAAAATAAAGCAGAGAAGGAAAATACAAAGTCTAGGGTCATTGGCTGCTATTTTTTAAGAGGTAAAAGATAAAACAGCATAAAACTAGCACAGTTTTAGTCCTAGATAGATCAGCAGCAATTAGTTCACCTGGTAAATTAATTTTTTTCACTTCTTGAAAAGGGTAGGAGCAAGACAAAGATTTAAGAGAAACCAATTTTTAAAAAGACGAAAGTTAATAGAATTCTTACAGGGAAAGAGAAATATCCAATCACAATACCATAAAAATGTAGCAAGTCCATTCTCGCATTCAATTTTTGGTAAGGCTTCACTACCAACAACCACAAAATTAACATTTAAAAGATTCTTCCATTTTGTCATTGTAAGGTTACCAACTTTAGATCTTAAGCTTAACTTTCCAATCTTTCCATTTCTATCATCAAAAAAACCACCACTGAATTAGTAAAAAAAAAAAAAAAAAAATCAAAGACTGTACAAGTAAGCTTCATTTTAATTCCTATTTTATGTACTCATCAAGACTTGTTAAAGATTTAGATTGTTATTAAGGGAATTCTATTTTAAAGGTGCTTCAAGAATTCACTGTTTAGGGGCCAGGGTTGTGGCTCAGTGGTAGAGCACTTGCCTAGCATGTATGAGGCACTGGGTTCAATCCACGGCATCACATAAAAATAAAATAAAGGTATTGTATCCATCTACAACTAAAAAAAAAAAAAAAATTAAATTTACTGTTTATAGGAACTGTGAAGTAAATCATTTTGCAAAACCAAAGGACACTTAAAACTAACAGGTTTCTTATTAGACACTATACGTTCGTTGTAGACAAACTAAAAAATAAAAATCACAAAAAGAATAAAATGAACATGTTTGAAAAGCAAGATTTTAAATATAACTAAAAATTCTGGAAAATATTCTCAGATTAGTCTCTAGATTTTTGTTGTAGTCAACATAATCACACTGCACATATTATTTTGAAAAGTGCTATTTTCACCCACTGTTTTGAATTTATTTTCACATTAAATACATTATCATCTGTCATCCTATATGAATTCCATAGGATTGTTAAGAGGACTAAATACAGGGAGAAGAAAATACTGAAAAAAAAAAAAAAAAAAAAAAAAACCACCCACAAATTATATTGCTATACTGTGTGCATACACAAATATGTAACAACAAATTCCAGAATTATGTATTATTTAATGCACCAATAAAACTTTTTTTAAGACATTTATTTTTTTAGAAGTAGTTGGAACAAATACTTTTATTTTATTTTTATGTGGTGCTGAGGATCGATCCCAGGGCCTCACGCATGCCAGACAAGTGCTCTACCACTGAGCCACAATCCCAGCCCCAAAACTTGTATTTAGAAAAAGAGCACTAAATAAGATGACTTTTGGCACAGAAAAAACACTCTCAGTACTATTGTTACTAATTTCAGGACTAAAATTTTCACAAACACTCAAGTATATCTAAGTTTATGGGCATATTTTTAATTTTTTTTCCTTAAAATAAAGTGCCAGAAGTCAAACTTCTGAAACTCTGCCAAACTTCCCTCTATAAAGAATATCCAAATTCAATCTATTTCAGCAACACGTCCCCAGAAACCCTTGTCACAAGGTGAATATTACATTTCTTTTTTTCTTTTTAGTACCAGGGGTTGAACTCAGGGAGTTTAACCACTGAGCCACATTCTTAGCTCTTTCTTTTTTATATTTTATTTTAAGACAGTCTCGACAAATTGCTGAAAGACTTGAGTTACTGAGGCTAGCTTTGAACTTGCAATCCTCCTATCTCCCAAGTCTCTGGATTGCAGGTGTGTGCCACCACACCTGGCTAAATATTGTATTTCTAATCTTTGACATTTTGACTAAGGGACAAGGTGTGTTAAGTTTATCTCATTTTATTTTTATTTTCAGCAGTTACAGTAAATTAAACATTCTTTCACATGTTAACTACTTTTATTCCTCCTTACATGAATTGTGTTAAAAATATTTTAAGGTAAATTACTCCAATATTCACCACTCAAATACTCACACATTAGATTTTAAAGGATGTTACATACACTGTCAATCTATAAAACTATGTTAGCTTCATGAACCTATAGGGAGTTATATACTCTCACTCTATCATAACCCTCAATTAAGTACCTTCCACTAATATTTAAAAGCAAAATACTAATGCCAAGAAAAGGGAAAATAAAGGACTCAAAGTAAAGTCTTTAAAACCACATAATTATGTAATCTACCTATCTCCATTAGTACCTTCATTTAAAAGAAAAAATACTTAAGTACTGCAATGGGAAAAATGTTCATGATATATTGGCAAAATGAAAAGAACACAAAATGGTTTGTATAATGCAATCCAGTTATAATTTCTACTGTAAAACATAAAACAAATAGACAGAAGGGAAAGAATGCAGAGGCAGTTGCTGTCCTAGGTGCTAGGGACCCAGTGATGAACAACATGGGCAAGGCATTTCGCTGATTTTAAGGAACTTAAATTCAACTGTGGTGATTAATAGGCATCCCCACTTTACCTGATTTATTTTCAGTATTACATTACAATAGATTATTAGAATAAAGTCTCTCTCAATTTCTTTCCAAAAATAAATTTGAGTCTACAGAGAAAGTAGAGGAACACAGCTATAGACTTCACTATATGGACTTTAGAGCAAGAATTTACAAAACAGAAATTTAAGAAGTACATACATTCATGCACACACACACACACACACATATACACACAAAATGCAAACATAATATTAATGACAGAGAAGGAAAATGTCTCAAAATCATTTTTAAAACCCTTACCTGTATTCAAGAATCTTTTTCATTATTCAACCAAAAGTTCAACCACTGTTACATTTTATAAAATCAAGTTGTAGACTATTCATTGTATGATTCCAATTTTGTTTTAATGTATAAATGCTATACATGCCAAATATCTTGAACTAACTTACTAGAGGTAATTTCTGAAAATGGGACTAGAGGAAAGGTAATCAGATGGGAATCTAAGAAAACTTAAAACATTTTATTGTGCACATGTCTACACTACTCTGAATATCTTTGGAAAGATGCCTTCAACATAAAAATAAAAAGTGGGTTGACAACTACTACTATAAATGTTTTAAAATAACAATACTAATATGTGTAAACATAAAAAAGCAAATTATTCACCATTCTCAAGATTTTCATAAGATAAAAAGACCTATAATTTTATAGCTTTAAAATGTTAAAAGGAAAACCTTTTCATTCTTAGCCCTTATTCTTAAGGCCAAATCAGATTTTGAAATATTATTATTGGACATATTAGTCATGGTGTATTTTCTCATTTAAAAGTCATTTCAAAAATTCAGCAGAATTGCAGAATATAAGATCAATAACAAAAATCAGTTGAATTTTTTTGCACATTAGCAACAACCTAAAAGAACATCAATAAGCAATTTAATTTATAGGGGCATTAAAAAAAAAAAGGAATAAATTTAACCAAAGAGGTACAAGACTTGGTAACTGTACAATATTGATGGAAGAAATGAAAGAAGATCTAAATATGTAAGAAGAAAGCCTGTAGTCATGGATAGGAAGACTTAATATTGTTATTACTTTCGAAAGTGCTCTACAGATTCAATACAATGCAATTCCTATCCAAATTCCATAGGCTTTTTTCGCAGAAATGAAAAAGCTGATCATGAAATTCTTAACAGAATTGTAAGGGATGCCAAATATACAAAGTAATCTTACAACAGTCAAGTTGGAAGACATATGCTTCCTGATTTCAGCACTTACTACAAAGCTATAGTAATCAAGACAGTCTAATACTGGCATAAGATAGCATTATTGATCAAAGAAACAGAACTAAGCATCCAGAAATAAACTCCTGTATCTACAATTTTATTAGCAATAAGAATGCCAAGACAACTGGATGTGAAAAGAATAGGCTCTACAAGAATTAAGTTCAGACAACTAAAACCTTCTTCATACACCATATTTAAAAATTAACTCAAAATGATTCAAATATGGGGCTGGGGATGTGGCTCAAGCAGTAGCACGCTCGCCTGGCATGCGTGCGGCCTGGGTTCGATCCTCAGCACCACATACAAAGATGTTGTGTCCGCCGAAAACGAAAAAAAAAATATTGAAAAATTTTTTTTAAAAATGATTCAAATACCTAAATATATAAAATTAAACTGAAAAAATACTTAGGAAGAAACACATAGGTAAATCTTCATAATGAATTTAGCAATGCTTTTTTAGATATGATACCAAAAACACAAGTAAGAAAAGAAAAACTGGGTACATTGAACTTCATCAAAATTTAACTTTTCTGTATCAAAGGGAATATGAAGAAACTGAAGAGATAAACCATAGAATAAGATCATTCCAAGTCATATAATAAGAGTGTATGTAGTATTTAGAATATACTAAGAACCCTTATAACTCAATAAGGAAAAGGAAACATAATTATAAAAAGAAAAAGAATTTGCAGAGACATTTCTCTAAAGAAGATACACAGCCAACAAGCGCATGAAAGGGAGCTCTACATCATCAGTCATTAGGGAAGTTCAAATCATACCAATTAGAACAGCCATAGTCAAAAAACGGAAAATATGCATTGGGAGAGAATATAGCTAGAATCCTACTACATTGCTGGTGGTCATGTAAAATGATACAGCTGCTATGAAAACACATTGACAGTTTCTAACTAAACTGAACACTGAAATACCACATGACTCATTAATTTTATTACTAGGTATACACACAAAAGAAGGACTGGTGTTCAAACAAAAACTTATACACAAATGTTTAAAGTAGCACTCTTCAGAATATTCAAAAGTTGGAAATATTCATCAACTAAATAAACAAAATTTGGTATATATTCATTCGATGAAACATTATTCAGTCATGTAAAGGAATAAAGCACTGTTACATGCTATAACAGGGATTAACCTTGAAAATATTTTACTTAGTAAATGAAGCCAACACAGAAGATGACATAATATATAATTGCATTTATGCAAAATGTCCAGAGCAAGCAAATACATAAGTAGATTAGTGCCAGGGTCCATAGCAAGGGGCAAATAGGAAATGATTGCTTAATAAATATGGTGTATCCTTTTTAGTAATGAAAAAGTTCTTGAACTAGATAGCATGGTTGGTTGTACAACATAAGCATACTTAATACTACTGAACTGCACTTTAAAATAGTTCCAATGGTCACCTCTGTTTATTTTACCACCACAAACAAAGTTTTTCTCTCCCTCTCCCCTTAAATGAAATAATGATCTAGAATGAGGTCAGATCACTTGCTACTGTGTTCTACCACCCACACCTGCTTTCCACTAAAAGAAAAGATTTATTATGTTTAGACTGGCATGATGGCACAGGGCTATAATTCCAGGTGCTAAGGAGGCTAAGGCAGGAGGAACACAAGTTTGAGGTCAGCCTCAACAAGTTAGAGAAACCCTGTCTCAAAGTAAAATTTAAAAAGGGCTAGGCAAGTAGCTCAATGGTAGAGCACTTGCCTACTACATGTGAGGCCCTCAGTTTGAACACTAATACCAACAACAAAAAAAGTTATTTTTAGCAACAAATACTCAGTCTGTAGTTTCTAAATACTATTTCCCATTTTAATTCTTCTTAAGGAATCAGAACTCCTTAGAGAAATAAATGGTTCCAAATCCAAGGCAGATCATGCCTAAGATGAGTCTGGAACATCTTACCACACTATATTTTACCATACTGAAAAAACAGGGTAATCAAAGAGTACTAAGGTTATATGAAAGGGCACAAGAGTCAATATGATGGGGCTCCCACTAGCAAAAATGGGACAATTTGAGAATTGAAAAGAATATAACAGATTAAAACATATGTTTTCAAAACCACAAGTTCATACAGAAACTTAAAAAACTCACTGGCCACATCTCTGAAATGCTATGAAAACATTCATTCTGCTTTTCCTCAGGATAATCTTATAGTTGGTAAGATAAACTTATTTATAGAAAAACTCCAACTACTAAACACAAAATATCACATTGGCAACCTCTAATGAAATAACAATCTGGATTGGAGTCAACACACTTTTCCTATAAACAGCCAGAAAGTAAATAGCAGGCTTTGCAGGTCACAAAGTTGTCTCAGCTACTACTCTGACACTGTATCCCAAAAGTAGCTACAGACTATATGTACACTAACAAGTACAGCTACATCCTAGTAAAAATTTATTTACAAAATAAGGAATGGACCAGATTTGGCCAATGATTATAGTTTGCCAAAACCTTGATCTAGATAATGATCATTAATGATGATTAAAACCATCACATGAATGGGAACCTTATAATGGATAGCGGATGGGCTAGTAAGTATAAACCCACTAAGGTAGTGCTGCCCTTTGCCCTGATTGGAGCACCCAGCAGTACATGATTGGCAAATTTCAAATCTGGGGCAGGCAAAAGGAAAGGGCTATAATTAAAATGGCTACAATTGGATCCAATTAATGCTGAATACTGTATCTTAAAAATGGACCACCAGATTTTCTAGTTGGCACAGTAAGTGCCCTAAATTTTTTTTTTTTAATATTTATTTATTTAGTTAGTTATTGGCAGACACAACATCTTTGTTTGTATGTGGTGCTGAGGATCGAACCCGGGCCGCACGCATGACAGGCGAGCGCGCTACCACTTGAGCCACATCCCCAGCCCTTTTGTTTGTTTTTAATGTGAGGTATATATTCAAAGTAGAACAGATGCTTGTGTAGTCAGACTTTTTAAACTGTACATGTATGTATATATTTTAAACTGTTTTCAGGCTAGTGTGTTTCCAGTGGCAGTTGTGTTACATTGACTCTTAGGTATTAAATGTTTAATCAAATGTTTAAATATGAGGAATGCACCAAAATACTATGGGATGTGAGAATCTTTTTCTCCACTTGGGATGTCTATAATCCTATTCAGTTGATTGAAGTTGTTTGAGATGCCCTCCAAAATTTTGTTTAACTTTCTATGACATTCAGAACCACTAACACTATTAATTGTGAATTGAGGCACATGGAATATAGTATGCTTTTTTTCTTTATTTGCTATTCCTTTTCAATTCTGAGGAAATAGAAGAGAGTTTTATCCCCTCTTTGAAAATTTTATTCACTCTAATTTTTTATTTCTTGCTTTGAAATAGCCAAGATACTTAGGAGCTCTAAGAAAATCAAACAGTTTTCACAGCTTGAGGCAGAGATTATCGAGGGAAACTTTCTCATGAAGTAAAATACTCTTTGTCCTTGCCCAGGACATTTTTAAAGGAGCAGCTTGCAGTAAATACCTCACTGCTTTGTCATTAACTAGGTGAGGGAGGGAAAAATGAATCACATTCCTTCTTTCTTGTTTACTGTCTTCTTTCTTTTCCATCTCTCTTGTCCCTTTTCCTTCTATTAGGCTTTCTACGGGTGTTGAATTTGGCCTGTGAAATGGAGTAATTTTCATTCTACTTTGTTAGGAACCTGGTACAACCAAAAATTTTTTCCATTTAGGATTTTTATTTTTAAATTACTTATAAACTATTAAGAAACTTTCAAAAAAATAAAACTAGACAGAATAGTATAATGAACCATCATGTATTTATTACCAATTTCTATAACTAGATATAATCAGCCTTGTTTCATATACTCTCACATGTACTCCCAAATATTTTAAAAGTAAATTTCAGGGGCTGGGGATGTGGCTCAAATGGTAGCGCGCTCGCCCAGCATGCATGGGGCACTGGGTTCGATACTCAGCACCACATAAAAAATAATAAAGATATTGTGTTCACCTAAAACTAGAAATAAATATTTTTTTTAAAAAAGTAAATTTCAGATTTCATGATTTTTTCCCAGGACATTTTATTATATATTTAAAAGATAAGGGGGCTGGGGTTGTGGCTCAGTGGCAGAGCACTTGCCTAGCATGTGTAAGGCACTGGGTTCGATCCTCAGCACTGCACATAAATATGTAAAATAAAGGTCCATCCATAACTTTAAAAAATTTAATAAATAAATAAATAAATAATAAAAGATAAGAATGCATAAAACAAATGAACAAATTCAATTATAGGGCTGCAGAACCAAATAATTCTGTGTACAGATCTAGGAAGAAAATCTATTCTCAAGCTTTAGAGAGAAGTTCTTCTTTGGCTGGTCGGGCCATTCCAGGGTTATAGGAAAACAGGATGGGAAGTGTGCAAGAAATCATGAGTAACTGGGATTGAGCACATGGGGATCTGGGTATGTAAGAAATCCCCAATAAGAATATTGAGCAAGGGTGAGGGGGTTGAATATACAAGGGGCAACACAGTTACAGGAAGCTACCAAAAATAGGGAATAAAAATTCTAAGCCTAGGGAAAAGGAAGATAAATAAATCCCATATATATAAGTCTTCTTTAACCCTAGAACTTCTTCCTGAGGACTCTGGACTCCCACCTTCTTTAATATTTTGTTCTGATTAGTCTTGTTTTGTGTAACTAGAGTTTCTAGCTCTGTTTTTCTTTCTATTGTCTGGCCAAGTAGTTATTCAAGGGTTAACTCTCAAATACACTAGAAAAAGAAAGAAATCTTCTCCTTTGAAGAGTCCTAAGCAGGAAAAATAAATGGTAATACGGTGGGAATAAATCTGCCCCATGGAGGATGAGTGGCCACTTGAACCTTTGATTTCAGCATCCACCATGGCTGATACACTCTAGTCCTAATGTTTCCACTGCACAGTCCCTTTCCATGTCTGGGTCATGCTCTATATCTGTGACAGGCTCTATTTTAATTTGTAAAGGATCAATATACATTGGTAAGAGTGAAGATGTCTTTGAAATTACTAACCTACACGTTTTTCTAGGTAGCCAGCCAATTAAGAAAAGATTAGTTTCTATAAAATGTTTGAAGTGCAATGTCTGTTGCTTTTAAGGATTTTTCTTTGGCAGGAATAACTGATTTAAAGTATTAACTATATGTGTCTGATACCTTCGTTTTAATGGGTAACTGAAGTTAAAAATGGTTAAATTAGATTTAATATAAGTGAGATAAACACTTATGAATGTTAGACAAGATATCTAATTTAATTTATATAGTTAAAATATCATCAACTGCTAAGTTTAAATTTAAGTGTTCCTGACTTCTGAAATTCCGTAAGGCAACATATATTTGGGTCTATTAAATATGTTTTGATAAGTTGGTAAATGGAAAAAGTTTTAGGGTTGCTTTGCTTCTCGGCCTAAACTAAAAGCAAGGTTACTGAATGTAAACTTTCAATAGATGTTTTTCTATATACAGGGAATAGAAAAGTTTCAGCTTTGCTTGGGTTCTCTTTTTTATTTTGGGCTGTGGGGTAGAGGGGGTAGTAGGGATTGAACTCAGGGGCACTGGACCACTGAGCCACATCCCCAGCCCTATTTTGTATGTTATTTAGAGACAGGGTCTCACTGAGTTGCTTAGCACCTCACTTTTGCTGAGACTGGCTATGAACTTGCGATCCTCCTGCCTCAGTCTCCCCAGTGGGTGTGCACCACCACACCTGGGTCAGCTTTCTTTTGATTATCTTGTTAAAAAAGAGTAATAGTCTAAATTCAGAAATTTCATAAATTTGTATAATTTCAGAATGTAAATTCAAAAGTCAACAACTGGAAGAAGGGAGATATAAAAAGTTATAGGTATGAAAATAATGTATGTTTCTGGATGAGAAAGTATTTTGTATGATAAAGTAATTTTCTGTGCTAAAGTTGAAATAGAACAAAACTAAGGATATAAACAATTTGCAGAATGTCTAAGGAAGTTGCAGTGCAATGATACAATAAAATGTTCTCCAAATCATGCAATTTATAAGCCAAACTTTTCTATTAGCAAAGTACCTTAAAAACCTTGGGACTTGGGTTATGGATAGCACAATGGCAAAGCATTTGCTTAGCATGAACAAAACCCTGGATTTGATCCCTTGCATTGAAGGGAAAAAATACAAAAATATTTCCTAAAAAGAAAAATATTTGACTATAAAAATGATATATTACAATCTGGTCTCTATGCTTAAGTTTCAAAGTTTAAAATTTTTGGTTTAATTTTTATCATTCATCATTTTTTTAAATAACAACGAAACAGAAAAGATCTTCATGTACAAGAATAATACAAGCAACAATAAAAAATATTAACACCAGTGACCACAGGAAATAATAAAGATGGATGTGGGTGAAGTGTAATACTTCTTTTTTTTTTCCTTAAATCAAGACCTGCTATGTTAGTTAGCTTCCATTTTTGCACAATCATTCAGATACCCTTAGGAGAATTTAGTAGGTAAGCTCTCCAGCCTAAATTACCTGGGTTGGAACCTAGGCTCTGCCACCTGTTGGTACAAAACTTTGGCAAAAGTTACCTAACCTTTGTAAGCCCCTGGTTCCTCAGTTAAAAATAATAAATCTGGCTCAAAACTCACTCTGCAATATTGATTTCAACTGTACTTCCTTTTTTTTCCCTTAGTTAAAACCAAATCTAATTCTTATTTTAAGAAGCTTCTTCCATCTCTTCTAGCCACTGTTTAATTGATAAACTGATCAATTTTTAAAAGAAAGTTATCTGCTGTTAAAATTTTTATTGTAGTGGACTGGGGCTATGGCTCAGCGGTAGCACACTTTCCTGACATGTGTGAGGCACTGGGTTCGAGTCTCAGCACCACATATAAATAAATAAAATAAAGGTCTATCAACAACTGAAAACAAAAAAAAATTAAATAATTTATTGTAAAAGAAGAAAACAATTTAAACTTTACGTGTATATGACAACTATATTCTGCTTAGTAAGTAACATGACAACATAAGCTCCTAAGCTTTACCCTAAAAACCCTTAATTCATCAAATTTCAATAAGCCTCAGTTTCCTCACTTATAAATTATATTTGTCTTATAGGATTGTGGTAAAGATTAAATAAGAATTATATTGCTTAGAACAGTGCAATGATACAATAAGTATTAAAAAGAAGTCTGGAGAGCCTGGATTTGAGATCTGGACTTATTCTCTAGTAGCTAGAAAAGTCTAAATAAACCCACTAAAATGTATTTATCACAGTTTCTTCATCCATTGAATAGGATAATATTGTCTCAAGTAAGTCATTTGAAAGTTAAACAACAGTGCTTGGCACACAGTAAACACTCAAAGAGTAGCTAAATCTCATGGACTCTAGCATTAAGATCTGGCCACCATCAAAAGCATCTAAGGAAAGTCAATACCCAGCATAACTACAAATTTTTCTAGTTTCTTTCCCACCCTCACTCTTTGGTCCACAACAGCATCTTTCATCTCTTCCCTACATTTTAGAAAATGCACAGGCTTTATGGGATAAATAAAAAACAACAAAAAGATATGCTGTATTTTTTTTTAATTGGACATAAAGTAAACTACATTTTAAAAACTACTCCTAAATTAAAACTGAACATGAAGCCGGGCCTCGTGCACACCTGTAATCCCAGCAGCTTGGGAGGCTGAGACAGGAGGATCCCGAGTTCAAAGCCAGCCTCAGCAGATGCAAGGTGCTAAGCAACTCAGTGAGACCCTGTCTCTAAATAAAATACAAAATAGGCCTGGGAATGTGGCTCAGTGGTCGAATCCCCCTAAGTTCAATCCCCAGTACCCCTCACAAAAAATGAACATGAACAAAGTATACATAACAATTTATATTAATAATACATTCAAGGCAATGAAGTCAGGCAGTCTCCTGCCTCTGGGGATCTTTCTTTCTAAGGACCCCAGGAACTGACCCACTTACTCCCACTCTACAAGTCAAGACAAACATACCATCCCTTTGTTTCTTACTAAGTTCTCATTCTCCATTGTAGAAAGAAATGTAAAACTAGAAATATTTTCTCTATGCTCTCAAAGTGCACAGCCAGTCTTTAATTTTTCTAGAAACTGACAGGCAATATATTTAGATAGACTGATTGATTTCTTAAGGTCTCTAAAGTTTCTTTGTAAAAGTTATTCCTGATGTTCAACTGAATTTAAACAGAACTATATCTAGCTCTTTAGTAACTCCTCTTGGTTAGAGGACATAGCAGGGGCTGGGGCTGTAGCTCAGGGGCAGAGCGCTTGCCTAGAATGTGTGAGACATTAGGTTCAATCCTTAGCACCACATAAAAATGAATAAATAAAATAAAGGCATTCTGTCCATACACAACTGCAAAACATTTTTTTTAAAAAGTACACAGCAAATATTTCCTACTTACACAGAAAACAAATCTCTTCCTTGCTTAAGAATTACACCTTAGACCAGCCAAACATCTCAACAGTACAAAATCAGTCAGAGACAGGATATCATGCTGATCAGAAGAAAAGAACTTATTTCTCAAAACCAAATATGGACAGCCGTATTTTATTGCTATTTTAAAAATTACATTATTCAGCAACATAATTGATAGTTTATTAATATATCATCCTCTGAGAACGCTCTAGAATTGACATATTAATATGCACTAGCATATCAAAGAAATATTACATTAAATACCCAAAAATAGGTCCTATAAAGAGTTTTCATAACTCCTCAATACTACAATCACACACCTAAGTATATCCATGAAAAAAAGGGATCATTCATATTTAAATACTGTTTACTATCTTCTCTCTATTCTTATACAAAACAAACTACTTGATGAAAAGTAATCTATCAGATTTCATTGTTCTAAATCTCTTTTCTAGCCTCACCCACTCCAAATAAAACTCTGGAAGGCTTGTACACCTACAGTGGGTGCACAATGTGCAATGTTTCAAAGGTACTATGCTTACCAACCAGTGCACTTGAGTTCTTTCGATCATTCACCCATCCATCCACAGTTCAGAGTCACTCTGTGCTCAGCACATAGTAAAAGAGAAGGGTCTATATATCTCTTTCCCTTCCCTACTATTTCTTTCCATTTAAATAAAAATCCACATTTGACTTTATCAACTAATTTCTCTTATCAAAACTTAAATGTTCCTAGAAACAGCAGTGATAGTTTGATGACTGGATAATTCCTCACCATATCACTACTATTCCATAGTATCAAAACAAACCACCTTCAATTCATATATGTATTAAGCAACCCAATATTGAAAGCATTATGCTCCATGTTGCAGAAATATAAAGGTGAATAAAATACTTTTATGCCATGTTGGAATTTATGATCTCCCAGAGACAGATAAGTTAACAAGAATATAAGGCAGACTATAAGAAGGATCATAGAGAATTCTACAGTAGTTACATGCAAGTGAATTCATGCCTCATGGTATGGCATGGATGATTATATGCTTGGGGTGCTTTTGAGACTCTGAAAGCTGAGGAGGTGTTTGAAAGATCAAGGAAAAGAGCAAATGACCAAAAAAAAGTACCAATAAAATTTCATTGGGGCTAGGACAATCATGTTAATGATAGTATCTAACAAGCACTTATTTTAATAGCTGTGCTGAAAAAATATGGAGAAAAATTATTACCCCCTATAGCAAACAGCTTTCTGAAGACCATAAAAGTCTATTAACCTTTTTCAATGACATAAAGTTCCAAAATAAATGGAAAACATGACTAAAAACAAATAAATGATGCAAATCAATTAAATGTTTTTAACCCATACACATCTTTTTATTACTTGAAAATAACACAATATCTGACCAAACAGGTTGAAAACAATAAAATAATTTCTGAATAAAATGCTATACCTGTACTGTCCAATACAATAAACACTAGCAACATGTGGCTACTGAACACTTGAACGGTGGTTACTCAAAATAGGTATGTTAAGTGTGAAGTATTAGTTTATGAAGATTTAGTAACCAGAAAAAGAAAGTAAAAGAATAATTTTTATATTGATTATATGTTGAAATATTTTTGGATATAAAAGGTTAAAGTATATTTCACCTATGTCTTTTTACTTTTTCTAATGTGACACAGAAAATTTAAAACTGCATGTGACTCATATTTGTAGCTTATATAATTCTGAATAGCTCTTGCTAATCAATTCCTCAATATCAATATTTTTCAGATTTCTTTTTTGGGGTGGGGGGATGTACTAGGGATTGAACTCAAGGGCACTTAACCAGTAAGCCACATCCCCTTCCCTATTTTGAATTTTATTTAGAGAGAGGGTCTCACTGAATTGCTTAGCACCTTGCCATTGCTGAGGCTGGCTTTGAACACACAATCCTCCTGCCTCAGCCTCCCCAGCCTCTGAGCTCACAGGTGTGCACAGCGCCCAGCTTTCAGATTTCTTGCTTCATGCTGTTGTTTAATGTTAGAATGGTAATCAGTTGATGATAACAATACAAAATAACCTCAAACATCTGTTTCTCAATGTCTAGAAACTGCAAAGGTAGAGACACCTACCAAAAAAAGTATATACCCTTTCTAACTATCCTTTGAGAGCAAATATGGAAAAAACAATGAATTAACAACTTTCCAGACATATTTAGCAAACAGTATTTTAGGCACAGTTGGCTGAAATTGTGAGATTACGTTAAAGGGCTGGAGTTGTGTGGCTCAGTGGTACAGCGCTCGCCTCGCACATGCGAGACCCTGGGTTCAATCCTCAGAACCACATAAAAATAAATAAGTGAAATAAAGGTATTGTATCCAACTACAATTTAAAAATAAATATTAAAAAAATGCAAAAACTTTAAAAAAAAAAAGAACTATTCAAAGATATAGGATGTGGAAAATAGGAAAGTCAATCTGAAAAAGAATGAAAAAAGTCAGAGGATGACAACTGTTCAACAGTTTCTGGAGAATAATCAGGTCAGATATTAGCATAGAAGGAGGACTCTAATGAAAAAGAATATCCAAAGAAAAGGGAAAGGGGAAGAAGGTAGCAACCCAGGTACATTTGTGGGGGGAAAAAAAATGACAACATGTCACTGTAAACAGTACAAGGAAAAGAAAATGGCAACAGCAAAGTCCAAAAAAAATCTTAAAACAAAGGAAATGTGATCATGGCTTTGGAAAGGACTTCATTCTTCCTTAACATGTTAAAAATAGAATTACCCTATGACCCAGCAATTCCACTCCTAGGTACACACTCAGAAAATTGGAAAATATATGTCTATGCCAAAACTTGTTCATAAATGTTCACAGCAGCAATTATTCATTCTAGCCAAAAACCAAAAACAATTCTAATGCCTATCAACTGATGAATGGATAAATAAATTGTGGTATTTCAAAAAAAAATATTATTCAGCATTAAAAATGAGGTATTAATATAGGTTACAATACGAAACAACCTTGAAGACATTATGCTAAGTAAAAGAAGATAGTCATACAAGGGAATGTATTATGTAAATCCATTTATATTGAATGTCTAGAATAGGTATCTAAAAGATTAGTGGTTGCCTAAAGCTGGAGCAAAGAAGATACAGAATGACTACTATTGGACATATGAGTTTCTTTTTGGATAATAAATGTACACTAAAATTAGATTGTGGTGATAGGTACACAACTCTGTGAATGTACTCCAAACTACTAAAACTTAGTGGTTTTTTTGGTCCCAGGGATTGAATCTAGGAGTGCTATATCACAAGCCATATCACTAGCCCTTTTTAGTTTTTTGAGACAGGGTCTCACAAAGTTGCTTAGGGTCTCTCTAAGTTGCTGAGTCTGGCTCTGAATTTGAGATCCTCCTGCCTTGGCCTTCTGAGCGGCTGCAATTACAGGTGTGCACCACCATGCTCAACATAAAATGTGTATCTTAAAAGGGGAAATTTTAACAGTATGAATTCTCTGAATAAAGTTATTTTGAAAAGGAAAAGTGATCATTGTACACTGTTTCTGCTAAGACTACTATTCAGTGCCTAAGTAATAAGAATAACTTAAATAATAGTGTAACTAAAATAGTGGCATAATTATATTAGCATAATAGCAAAGGGGAGATGGACATGGCAATAAATGATATCTACAATAATTAGAAGATAAAAAATAATATCTTAATTTTAAGAAATAGATTTAAGGCATGCTAATTAAAAGTGAAAAAAACTCCTAAAGGAAAAAGCTGTCATAGTTAAGGTTGCATCTAAGAAGTATGACTGGGGTAGATGCTTAGTTTCCATTATAAGCCTTTCTGTACTATTTGATTTCTTTAAATCACATTATGTACTATTTTATAAAAAATAAATAAACTTTTTAAAACTGGGCACAGTGGCACACACCTGTAATGCCAACAGCTTGGGAGGCTGAGGCAGGAGGACTACAAGTTCAAAGCCAGCCTCAGCAACTTAGCCAGGCTCTGGACAATTCGTAAGACCCTTTCTCAAAATAAAATATTTTAAAAAGGGCTCAGGATGTGGCTTAGTTGTTCAGTGCCTCTGAGCTTACTCCCTAGTACCAAAAATATAATAATAATAGTAGTAATATTTTTAAAAGAGAGATGCTAGGGATGTAGTTCAGTGACAGAACACTTTCCCTAGTTTCCTTACCAGTACCATAAGAAATAATTATTATTTTAGAAGACTAAGGAACACTTGATTTAGGAGAATGAAACCATGCGCTCTTCAAGAGGTAAAAGGCACAGGCTTCATGGACACTGATGCACTCTGCGCCTCTGATCTCTCAAGAGAACAGGTTTTCTTATCTAAGATGTTAGAAAAATGGAAAGTCAAAGGAAAAAAATAAATGATCCTTTGCCTTTTTCTCTACCAAGAAATAAACATCTGTTTCTGGGAGAAAAAAAAAAAAAACAGACAATATCTCTTGGCATTATAGATAAGCAAACTTACAGTAAGAAATATTTTAAAAATGATACTAAGAATTCACTGCTTAAAACTATTAGCATCTTACCTCTAACTACCAAGAGAGGAGCACTCTCTCTCATCTTTGCACTTATTCCCCATCTAACTCACATTCGGAGAAATAAAGGTTTAGTAATCTAGGAAGACAAATAGCAATTTTCTAGAGTAATTGGTATAACTTTTGTCTTAATTCTAACACTCTTCTGCTAGAGCCACTGTCATTTTAGGTACATATACACAAAATGGAAGCCCACTGTAAAAATTATTTATCTAAACAGATAAAGAATACCACCAGGCACAGTGACACATACCCATAATCCAGGCAGCTCAAGAGGCTAAGGCAGGAGGATCTAGAGTTCAAAGCCAGCCTCAGAAAAAGTGAGGCACTAAGCAACTCAGTGAGACCCTGTCTCTAAGTAAAATACAATAGTATTTGCTTGGTAACAAAGTGGCCATGAGTTCAATCCCCAGTACCAAAAAATATCAAGACATATGGAATGTAGAGGGTGAAAGCTCTGAAATACCAAGAGGTCACTATAATACTATCATCCTGATGCCAGGCCTAACTACAACACTTCCAATTTTTCAAGTGCTGCCTCCACAAACTCAGAAGTCTAACATTAGCAATTTGTTACATTCATAAAGAAAGTGGTTTAACTAATTAAAAAGAATTAATTGAGTTCATTGAATAAGAAAAAGTAGAGGATATCACACTTAAAAGATAGGTTAGCCTTCCTTGTTAAGAAATCTCAAACTCCTAACCTTTTTAATTATATCAACCAATTAAGCCCCTAAGAATTTCTCAGACCTACAAAGGAAAAATACTTCACCATGATCATCTTTTTTCTCTAGCAAAACAATTAACATACCTACCTTTTCAAATCTCACTACACAAGCCAGAAATCTATCTGGCAAATGTACTCTCTAAAAAGCTATTCATAATTCATAAGAAAGCTTAAATGACTCCATGCAGTGCCTAAGCATTCAACAAACAGAAGGTACAGACAGGTAAAATTCGAAACTGTAATTCCATACATACACCAAGGAGAAAAAAAATAAGAAAATAAGCTTTAAAACAGATATTCTGTTGTTGAGTATTAAATGTAGATGGACAATGGAAGGAATAGTTGGAAACATACCCTTGGCTAGCATACTAAAGACTTTAGTACCTTTGTCCATATCACTGAAATCCAACTAGAGGTTGGCCAATCAGACAGAGATGACCCAGTTCTCTTCCTCATCACTTCAGTGACCAACAAATTAGAAGATGTTTGATGTGAGAAGTTACTGCAGAAACCCAGCTCTCCAGAAGAGACTTTCCTGCCTCCTGCCCCTTTAAAAGAGAGTTCAATTAGTATAATTTAACCTTCTCTAGCTGAACACTTTGAACAATTGTCAGAGTGATTTCTCCTGGAGCTGTTTGAGCTTATACTAAGTAATCTCAATATGCATATTTTCTTGAATTTTCTGTCTATTCTTTTCAGTAGGTGTAATGTTTAACATCAGTATCCATCCATTCCTTTCTAATGTGTGGTTTTAAGAAACCAGACAACTAAATCAATTAGAATTGTGTTAAGCAATAATCAAGAACTGTTTAAAAAAAAAAAAAAAAAAAAAAACAAAGTCTCGAAGACCAATCCATAAGCAAAGTGTACATTCTATTTGTTGGCAGATTCAAGCTGCTCAGACTTTTTAGTTTACTTTTTGATTGTTAACTATCAACCAATTTCCAAAAAGATGAGGTTCCAAATAATCCAATTTCATATTGATGTGTAACTGTTATTCTTGGGGCAGGAGATAGAGGAAGGAGCTCCATATTTCTGACACTAGCAAATGCCCAACATATACTTTGAATAATTGGTTGAATATACAATCAAAAAATTTTCCTTTAAGTTTGGCATCAACGTTAAAAGGGAGAGGTAAAGACAATTATAAACCATAGGAAGAGAGACAAAGAATAATCCTTCATAATGACTAACTTTTAGAAACACACTCTAATATTACCGGAGGATATAAATATATCAGAGTTTATTTATAATCTGTCAGTACTGACCAATAAAAAACAGTGTTCTGACTAGACATTAAACAAACAAATAAACAAATATTACTTTTCTTCTGTGCTGGTCTAAGCCCTAAAATTTTCATTTTTAATGTTTGTCTTAAGTTTTCCCTGATATTTTTAAATAATTGATTTTTCCAATATAACTTTAAATCGATAAATACTGTATCTGCTAACAGGCATGCCTGGAAATGAAAGTCTTTTACAGTCATTTCTAAATTATCATTGAAAGACTATACTAAAAGCAAAAGCACTTTAACTTATCTCTGGAATCCAGGTGTTAAAATAATAGCAATCCATTCTCTACAACATATACAAAAAAAGAGCAAGGGCTCAGGAATCAGAATACCTGAATTTAAATCCGGGCTGAGCAACTTTCTGGCCAAGTAATCTCTGACTAGTTGCTTCATCTCTCTTCATTTTATTTACCTCATCTATAAAGTGGGGATAATAATGTTAGCTACTGCATAGAGTTGACATAATGATTAAAATGAGGTTTTGCATATAAAGAGTTTGGCAGATTGCTTGGTACTTAGTGAACACTCAACAGGTATACCACATTAATCATATTATTATTCTTGGCCAATTTCTATTAAAATAACCTATTTATTTTTAACTTCCTAAGCCAAGAACTGTGCCATGACACAATGATAATGAAAAAATAAGAATATTAGTGTTTTATCAAAACATTATCTTTTATCAAAGTTTCTAATATTCATTCCTACTTATCTACTACCTTTCTGGCTTTAGAACATGCTTATTCAATGTTAGCCCATAAATTCATTTGAATCATTTAATCATCTAAAATACAAAATTTTAGAAAAATTTCTCCTTCCTCAACAATGTTTACTTTTTATTACTATACTAATTGGAAAGGACAATTGAGAAATTAACAACTCCAGACCATATTAATACGGGAACATAATAAAGGTCAGTTTTGTACCACTACTGATCATGGAACCCTGGAAACAGAAGGAAAACTGGTTTGACAAAATTCATTCAGGAAAAAAAAAATCATCAAAATCCTAAGAAAACTATTGAACACAAAAACATAAGATTTAACCACTCACAAAATTAAAATCCGCCAACCTCTAAAACACAAGATGAGAAGGGAAACTGCAAACTCGGAGACCAAATCTACAAAGTTGTGCCTTTGCATCTTGTACAAGACCAAATATATTACAGACCCAAGTATATTCTGGAATAAATTACTACATGTCCAGTACCTGCTAAGTATTATTCTCTTAAAAACTAGAAAAACTCTTAAGTTTACAGGCTGGTAGAGTGCTTACATCACATGCACAAGGCCCCACATTCAATCCCCAGCACCAAAAAAAAAAAAAAAAAAGTTTAATGCTGGGAAACTTTTCAGAACACAATTAAATTATTCTTTAGTTCCACTGTCAGTTTTTCCTTGCTTTTCTAGTCACACATATTTATATAAACATACATTTCTACATTACATTCAACAAATTTCAAAGGCAGTTTATGACTAAAGAAGACTGATATAATCAAAGATGGGAACAAAGACTGCAGCCTCTACTTCAAAATCTATTAACCATGAAAATTCTTGAAATTATGCAAAATTCCCCTTCTACCATTACCACCACAACCAATCCAAAAAAAATCAGCTAGAAAATGATGCTAAATTTCACAAACAAAAATCATACCCTGTGGTAAGTATGTTCTTGATAGAACATCATCCAGGGAACCGAGTTAGTCCTGTTAGTACCAGCGCATACTTTGTCACACCTATGTGCTGTGCCCCTCTACTCTTTATTTTAGGGTGGAATATCACAAGAGGTACTACAGTCTCATATCCTGCCCATCCCCATCTCTCTCTCATAACCCCTTGAAGTCTTATTAAGAAGACACTGCTGGGTGCAGTGGGATATACCTGTAATCCCAGCAGCTCAGGAGCCTGAAACAGGAGGATTCCAAGTTCAAGCCAACCTCAGAAATTTAGTGAGGCCCTAAACAACTTAGGGAGACACTGTCTCAAAATACATACATACATACATACATAAATGTATGTCTAGGGATGCAGCTTAGTAGTTAAGCACCCCTGGGTTCACTCCCAGTGCCAATAAATAAATAAACAACAGACAGACTCATTTTGGCCAGGGTCAGCGCCTGCACATTTCTCACCTTTCTCTGCATAAAGCTCACACAAAATACAACTTACCCTGTCTCAAAATCTGCTGCTGGTACTTATGAAAACTTGGGCTTTCCCAGTTTTCTGTTTATCCAAAACAGCAACTCACACCTACAACTCAAATCCAATAGGGGGGACAGAGAGAACAGGGTTACAAATATAGTCTTGACTTGCCAGTAAAATGAAAAAATGTTGCCTCATTTTCTAAATGCAGTTTCTAATCAGCCATAAGTTGGTTTATGAATCTCTGGGTTACTTTGAAGTTTCTTCCTAGTGCCTGTGCCTTAGTATTATCTCACAATTAGCAAGCATTATATAGATGCATGCAACAAGAATGCATGCAATTCTTATATGAATATCTTAAAGTGTTTTTAAAACTCTAAGGTAAGTCTAGTTGGGAAAGGAATGAAAATAAGGTTCTGGCTTTCAGTTTCACATATGAGCAATGTTTTCTAAATTAACATAGAAAAAACAAGAAATTGGCTAATTTCTAATAATCAAATTTTAGGTATCACAATTTTAATCTAGGAATAGAGAGACACTATGTTTGTACCCCTCTTTGCTTTTAATCACCACATAACTTAATACTGCAGAATAATACATAACTAACCATTAATTATTCTCTTTGCTAATAAAAATTTTTATTAGAAAAAGTTATTTATAGGGAAATACAGTAAACAATATTCATTGACCTATTTTTCTCTTTCCGAATCTTAAGTTTAAGCATCAAACCTAGGCAATAAGCTAATTTTGTCCAACAGTATACTAAAAGCATTTATTGCTGGACTCTGGTGCATGCCTATAATCCCAGCTACTGAGGCAGCTGAGGCAGGAGAATCACAAGTTCAAGGCCAGCATGGGCAATTTAGGGAGGGCGTTGTCTCAAAATAAAAAGAGCTGGGGATATAGCTCAGTAGTAGATTTAATCTCCAGTACCAGAAAATAAAAGATTAAAGAAAAGTTTGAGCTGAGCACTGCAGCTCAAGCCTATAATCCCAGAGACTTGGGAGGTTGAAGCAGGAGGACCAAAAGTTCAACAAAGCCAGTCTCAGCAACTTTAGAGTTTAGAGAAAGCCTATCTCAAAATAAAAAGGACTGTTGTAGCTCACTACTGAAGTACCCCTGGCTTCAGTTCCCAATGCGGGGTGAAAGAGAATATTACTAAAATTGTGTGGTCAGTTCTTACTTTCTCAATTTTGGGTAAAATACCATGTGATCCTAAAGAAGAAATTGTGTAGACAGATGTGTGCTATTTAATAACACATAAGCCTGAATTGAAAGAAGAAATGTTGATTTCATCAAAAGGTAAAAAATACCTATTATCAAATAGACTTAATTTCTGCTGAAGTCTTCACAAAGTGAAGACTCTTAGTAGTAGTATTATCATTATTTTAAATGCAAAGTTTACCTAAGTATTTATTTATGAAAAACAAGTTTAACCATGTACCAAAAATTACATTAAAGCCTATGAAATATCTAAATATGTTTAAGTCACAGCATCAAAGTATTTTCACTGTCCTCAAATAAATTACCATGGAACTATTACAACTAGGTTTCAACTGTGAGTCTATACTAAAATTTTTTTAAGTGTTAATCAAAAGTATTTAAACCCAAATCTTTAGTTTACTGTTCCCAAAGATAAATTTGACATTTTTAGGTGTAACTTAGAAAGCATGTAATTAATGGATTGGAATTTAAATACCATTGTCAGAGACAAGCTGCTACCTGCTGAATTTCAAGGAAAATTACTGTATATGAAATTTTTAAAAGTGAATTCATCTACCCTCTCTCTCAGCACTTTCTCAATTTTCCTATTACAATTAACAATACAACTCAGCAGTCAAGTCTTCCAGACTAATAACCTCAGAATTTATTTTTAACTCCTGACTCCTTCACAAGTACTCCCCTCCGTCCAATCCAAAGTCCTGCTGGTTTCTTCATTCATACTGTCTCTGAATCTGTTCCTTTCATCCATTTTCACATTTTAATTTATACCCTCATGATTCACAATATTCCTTACTATTTCCCTAAGAGGGTCGTAATGTCTCTACATGCAAATCCATCAACTCAACCTCCCAAATCACCTTCCAGTATCTGTTTAATAATCTATAGTAAAATCCAGATCTCTCTTGAAACTCAACCAAACTTTTACAGGCCCCTTTTCTTCTCTGCTAACCTTCCCATATTTCTCAAATTTCATCTCTTCTTATTTTCCTATTTAGGCCCTTTAAATCAGATTTATCACCTTGCTTGTTGCCTCTCATACAAAGCTCACCATCTCTGTGCTGAACATGCCTCCCACCTAGAGTCCTTCATACTTCTCCAACAGTTCAAGTTACAGCCTTCTTTAACACCTAAAAGCACACCTCTACAGAAGTCTTCCTTCTCCAACCATTCTCTCATCCCTTTATTCTTTGTCCTTCTGAACACATTTCAATTTGTATTTTATAATCTTGCAGTTATCATACTGTTGTTTTCACATTTTTTTCCCTTTACCATTAAATAAGCTTTTGAGGTCAAGTACTATAATTTCTTATGTAGCTCTTTTGTAGTGAACAGAAGTTTCCTTGAATACTACTAGTACCCTAACATATGCTCAATAATTCCTATTTCTTCTAAATGTTCCTAAAGTAAAGGTTGACTATGCCCTTTAATTATTCATAGTCACCAAGTTTTTATTTTTGCCCTTTATAAATTGCAAGTTGATGAAATATCTTAATCTACAAATTTAAGAGTTACATCTATATGAAGAACTAAGGAGTCATTTTTCAAAGAAAATCCTGGAAATAAAATGAAAAGTCCCAAAATTTAACATTGTAATTTAGCATTACACATCTCTGAACATAATAAATGAATTACCTAAAATTTTTGAGTGATTTTTAAACTCTAGTACAAAGATGTAAAACATACAAACACTCCAGTACCATAGAGGCTCTTAAGCAGCTATTATAAGATTTGCTTCATCACAGATGAAAATTACACCAGAATTTTAAATAATTATTTTCAAATGACCCCATGAAGTGCTTAGAAAGCATGATCCTTCCTTGAAAGATGCAAAATCAGCTTCCCTCTTCACATACCCTGCGTTCTCTACTAGCTAGTCACCAAGAGAAAAAAAACCAACTTTCAAAAATAACCTCCCATCAGCTATTGGACTATGTTTTAGTCAAGTTCCAAAAGCCAACATGAACTGAAATCTTGAGTTCAATTAAAACTGATCATTTTATGTTGCATTAAGTATATAATCAATGTCACCTAACAGCATACACATTTGGGTTTTGATTTTTAATCTTAGCTGGAGGCAACAAAATAGTTTATCTTTCCCTTCATCTAGCCCCTTTCTCAGGGGATAAGAAACAATATAGATAGTTTTGTCAAATTCTGCAAGTATGTTTAAATAGCTGTCATTAAATACCATACAAACATCTCCACAAATAGATACAGTGACATAGGATACTTTGTATACCAAACACTTGAATAACAGATTTTCAGTACAAATCCAGGGCAAGAGTACAGTCTAGCAAGAACCCTAACACAGCCCAGATAGCCCTATTATTTACAGGATGACAGTCTTCTGCAACAGCTATGATGGAAAGAATTAAATCCATATTCTTAAGAGTTAAATCCACAGTTTTAACTAAATATGAGGGGAGTTAATCAACAGTATTTTAAATAGTCCTAAAAAGGAATCCATTGTACTCCAGAACATTTAACAAGTAATGTATGCAAAGGCACCTCAAAATTCAACTTAAATCACAATGAGTCAGTGACAATTATTATTTAACTCAGTTTTGGCACTAACAATACAAACCTCAATCAAAACTTGGACCCACTTCCAAGTTATCTTTTGATTAAACAAATTATATGGTGGCAGATTGGTAATGTCAAAACAGGAAGGTTAGGAGATAACACACTAAACCATTTATCCAATTGGAAACAATGCACTTAAGATGCAAATGCTGCTCGATATTTATCGTCTCCCACCCGACCCTACTAAAGGGAGGGCTGAAGGCTCGCCTCCAAACACGAATGCCAGTTACTGAGCAAGTCCATCTCCAGATTAAGAACAAATAATTTGTGTATCACTCAGGCAAAGAAGAAATGTTAGGAGGCTGGGACATTTAATGTCTATTTAAGTATACAAAACTATGATAACCCCTGAAACCTGAACTATCTAAAACATCCTCCCTCGTTCCGGAAGACACACGCTCCGAAAATGTACATAATGGTTTATGGATCAAGTCTTCCTCATTATTCAAAAGCATGAACAAGTAAAAACTTCCATGGCTATTTTAACGTGGAAACAGTCAAGCAACCTGACAAAGCTGACTACCAAAACCAAGGAAAGTATAAGAAATAAGTTCCAAATTGAATCATCCAAATAAAAATCATATTCTCTCAATTCAAGGTTAGTGAGACCAGGGAGGAGGTATGGGAGGAGAAAGGAGTGAGCTGCCTCATCTTTGACTGAAGACGGGTTTTGCCCTTTTCCATTACTCTGATTGATCTGGAGGTCTAATATTTTAACATCCTGCTATTTCGAGGTTTCTTATTTTAAGGGTGAAGTGGAGTAGAGGTGTAAAATAAAATCGATACTCACTGCTAACTTTCATGCTGCCAAAGGCTGAAGGCTGCTGCACTGGCTTGCAGCTCTCCGCAAAGGAGGTGGTTCTGGGCCGCCCTGACATGATCTCTCTTCCCGAATCACCTTTTCCTTCCTTCCTCCTTTTCTTCCTTTTGTTTTATGTTAGGGTGTTAGGTTAATGATAAATGCAGCATTAAGTTCTCTCACAAGAAAAAGAAAAGAAAAAGAAAAAGACTTCGTTCTCCAGGCTTTTCACTTTTTTGTATAGCTATTTAAAAAAAAAAAAAAAACGAGCGATGTATTTCTCCTTCAAGACAGATCGGTACGGATATTGAACATATAGATAATCTGGGGCTGGAATGGGGGGATTACAATTCTTTCACCTCCCTTTCCTGAGAGAGGAGGATGGGGTGGGGGAAATCCTTTAAAAATATATGTCACGTGAAACGGGAGCAAATACTTGATTGAAAATAAGTACTTTGAATATTATATTTTCCTCGGGGATTTTTTTCCGAGTCAATGAAGAAGGGAAGCGGCGGAAGGATCACGAGTCTCACGCTTGAAGAGAGGGGGATGGGAGGAAGGGGTGGCTCCGAGATGCGACGGGAAACGCTGCGGCTCCGGCAGCGGCGGGATCCAGCGGGCTGGCGGCAGGGGCCCGGCGACCAGGAGGGCGGCGGAGTCTCGAGTCAGTCAGAGGCGGGCGGTGGCGGCGGCTCCTCTCCTCATTGCGCCAGGAGCAGCTGCAGGCGGCGGCTGGATCCAGCGGCCATGGCGGCGGCGATAGCGGAGGCAGCTCCCTTCAGACCCCAGGCAGCGGCTCCTCGACTGCTCCCCATACGCCGGGGACATGGGAACCCGGCAACCGCTTCCGTCCCTCGGGGCCCCCTCCCCCGTCCACGGCACCGGCGCGGCCGCCCTCCGCCCCTCGCCTCTGATCGGTGCTTGCTCAGGAAGTGTCTGCGCTTTGCCCCGAGCCCGGAGCCCTGTCAGCGGCTGCGGGGCCAGGTCCTCTTCGCTTCCTTCCTTCCTTCCTTTGTCACTCGGCCCGGGCGGCGGCGGCAGCGGCAGCAGCAGCAGCACAAACCAGCATTCGCCCGGGTCGGGGGCAGCTCTGTGTGAGGAGCGCCGTCTGCGCAGCCGCCTAGCGCTTCCCCGCTCCCCCTCCCCCTCCCTACTCGTCCTCCGCCTCCTTCCTCCCCCACCCAGCCTTACACCGCCCAAAGCCCGGCCGCCCGCGTAACAGGCGTCTGGGAATAGCCGACCGAGTCCGCGCCCGCCCACTTCGGCTGGGAAGCCGAAACCCAAAGCGGAGCCAATCACCAACGTCTCTCGTTTGCGGCTCGTTCCGGAAAAAGCCGATCTGTCTGAGAAGCCAATTAGAAAGTGTCGCTGGGAAACCACGCCTAATGAACGGAAAATGCCGAAGGCAGCCGAACGGAAAGAAAGTGGATTCGCCTTGTTCTGTGGCTGGCTGGACGAGAAATTCGACTATAGCAAAAGTGGCCAATCAGAGTTGCCGGCCTTCAGGAAAAAGCAGGAAGAGTTAAGGACCGTGAAACCCGGAGTCGCGGGTGAAACTGCATGGCTGGGCGCCGCGGCCGCCTCGCAATTGGCTGGAAAACTCCACTGGGAGTGTACCTTTCTCATTGATTGGTGAAAGGAAGAGGGCTTCCGAGGACATTTAGCCAGTCAGAACTTCTCCTCCCTCGTCAAGGGGGGAGAAGAAGAAAGCAAAGAGAGGACGTCTATAAAGCGCAGTCTCATTGGCCTGACGCTTTGGAGATGAAGTCGGGGCAGAAGGGAGGAGGAGTGAGGCCGAAAACCCCAGCTGCGGCCAATCGGCACTTACTGCCGTGCAATCGCAAGACCTAGCTGTAGTATGATTGGCTTCCGGCCTTCGGCGGCGGTCCCTGGAGCAGGGAGAAGCTCGCCCGGGTCGTGGCGGACGGTCTGACGGGCTTGCCTGCGGCTGCTCCCAACCTGCGCGGAAACCGCAGATGGGGCACCGGGGCTCTTTGCACAGCCCAGCCGAAACTGCTGCGGTCAGCGGGGTAGGGCATGGAGCACTCAAGCGAGCAGAGAAGCGAGGGGCTCTCCCCACCCACTGGAGCCCTTCCGTGGGGCGCGGCTTACTCGGCGCACCCTGGGCTCTCTCAGCTCGGGATCGCGCGTGCCTGCTATTTGGGGGCGTCTTCCCCAAAAGGGCCAGACGGACAAGGGGCCGCCCAAGGCTGGTACGAGTTCTCAGGACCTAAAGTAGGAACAAAGCTTCCAGAGAGGTAGCGCCACTGGGCAGCTGCGCCCCGCCCAGCCGCCGGGCCCACTGATATAGTGAAGCCCACTCTGCCTGGTGCGCGCGGCCAGGCCTGGCCTTCTGGAAACGCCCCTGAGAGATGAGCTCATGCTCCTTGCGCGCGCTCCTTAGGCGCGACTGCCCTGCGCAAAACCGGCCCTGAAAGCAGGTGAGGGGAAATGCCGTCAGGCCGGATATCCTGAAACCTCCAAGGAAATGGAGAGTCAGAATTGCCCATAGTATCTTGGATCCTTTGGAATTAGGGTAATCTCTAAAAGTGCTGTTTGTGTAGGCTTCACACATAGGCCAGTGTCCATTGTTCTATTAGAAAAACAATTCTTTTGGTCTGCCTGAGAACAGTAAGGTATGGCAACACCAGACTAAGAAAAAGTAGAATGAAAGCTTACCATCCTGACTGTAATCCAGTAGGGCTTGTAATTTCCATGTGCAGAGTCATCCCTTTCTGTTAAGATACTATCTCCAGAAAGAACATGTAAAAGTACGTGTACTTGATCAGATTACGGGCCATTGCTTTGAAAACTGATGATGGACTTGGTACAGAACAAAATAAGCTTTGATAGCAGACAGGAAAGGTCTCGATAACGTTGCAGACTCACATCTGTCTACAGAGGCTGGACAAGTAAAGCAAATAAATGACACTTGATTTGTGTAAAACAATGGGAAATAATAGGGAATGTGGTATATTGGAATATCCATAAAGGGAGCAGCTGCTCCACTCTAGCAGATTGTTGCCCTCGGGAATGTGGGTCCAGTATTATGAGATGTTCTAGTTTTCTCCCAAGAGAAACTCTGGGGTCTTTGTGTGAGATTTCTAGATGTTTAAATAGTGGTAACTAATATTTGAGAACCCTGCAGACCAAAGTAAGAACATTCCAAGGAGATGTGGCCAACAGGCAATCAATTTGTGATCTCAAACCTAAGCATAGCTTTATATCCCAAGAGCAACAGAGGATCTTGTTCTTTGCAATTAAAAGAGAACATGAGGTCACTGGATGCTGTGGGTGTGGTAAAGAATGTTAAAAGCAAAGTCATTGCTTGGCGACTTTGTCTACTGAGTGGTGCCTGTCTGCTATATGAAATACCTTTTCTATTCCTAAATGCTATGAAGAAGAGCTTTAAATACTGCCTGCCTCTTCTTCCCATCTCTACTCCCAATTATACCAACAGGAAAGTAAGTAACGTTTAGGTTTTAAAAACGGGAATCATGATTATTCTTCTATATAATACAAGTAATAAATACAAAAATAGTCTAATGTTAATAGTAACTTTACAGTTGCTGCCTTCAAATATTTTGAACTGAAGCTGTTTTTAATAAACTCTGACCAAGAGTGGAAAATTTTATAGAAAAAAAATTTATGTTTCAGTCCTAAAATAGGACTTGAGGGAAATATTTATTTTTAAAATAAGGAACTATTGAGACTAATATTCAGTGGTTATTTCTCTGAACTTTTAGACTTCTTTCTTTACCTTCACACATGCTATTAACCACTTACAAATTTAAAATTTTATTTGTTGAGTTTTTGTAATATGTCAGACACTGTGGCATATGCCAGACACTGTGGCTCAGCGGTAGTGCACTTGCCTCACAGGTGTGAGGGCACTGGGTTTGATCCTCAGCACCACATTAAAATAAATAAACAAATTTTATCCATCTACAACTAAAAAATATATATATATATATTTTAAAAAAAACAGACACTGTACTTAAATACTTTGTGTGTTCGGTCTTATTTAAACTTACAACAATTCTATCAATTAAGTACTATTATCACCTGCAATATTGAGATGAAGAAACTGAGCCCCAGAAAGGCTTACTAACTCACCCAAGGTCCACAAACTAAAATAACAGAACTAGGATTCAGATTCCTTTTCTTAGTCTCACCTCTACACTTCTATCTTGCATACAATCCCCACTCCTTTTGATGTATCCTACTTTCCTTATCCTATAGTCTGAACCTATACCTTATACTGTACTGTGACATGCATTATATCATTTGGTCCTCAAAACTACCCAGTAAAATAGGAAGGGAAGCTATTTTTCTGTTTTTATAAATGAGGAAACTATGTGCTAGCATGATTAAATAACTTGCTCCAAATCACTAGCCACATTTTAAAATTGAAACTAAAAGGTAGGCAGGTTTAATAATAAAGTAGTATATAGAATATGAGAGGCAGTGTATTTAGATGAATCAAGAATGAACTATTATAAACAGATCCATGAACAAACTCTTTCCAGAGTCTGATTTATTATCATCTTAGTTAACTGTATTAAATACAAACATGTTCTTGGGTGCTGGTCTTCAAAATTAAAGAAGATATAGTCTCTGTGCTCCAGATACTTGTAGTCCAAACTATGACATGGAAAGAGTTGTTTAGTAATGAAGCCTAGGAAAACCTCCAATATCAAGGTCAAAGAGAAGATTAAGAGGAAGGGGTAATAAACTCACATTTATTGAGTGCCTATTTATTCCTCCCCAAAACCTTGAAAGAAGATAAGCATTGTTAACCTTTGTTTAATTATTATTAGATGAGGTTATCAGAAGTCAGATGAATTTTAGGATAAGCACACTATTCAAGGTCAAATGATTAGTAAAATGGCAGAGCTGGGATTTGAGATTTGACTCCAGTTTCTTTCTCCTAAATCATTTTGTTTTCCCTCAAATAAATATTGTTGATCCCATATATGTAAAATTACGTGTGTGTGTGTGTGTGTGTGTGTTTGCACATGAACACCATTAGCCTTGGTGACATTTTGGATGATCTTATCTCCATCCTTTTCTACCTTTTGTCAATAACTTTGAGTTATAGTCTACAGGAAAATAATCTAATAAGAATTGTCAGTAGCAGCTGTTGGGCACTTTTAGAAGTAATTTAGGAGGTAGTTTCAGGGCTGAGCAGGAGAATGAACTAAAAAATCAGAATACCTTTAAAAGCTCTGAAGTAGCAGCAGAATTTTGCCCTTCTAATGCCCAAAAGACTGATCATGATTAATACAAATATACTCTATGAAACAGTTAATTTATATCATCAAAATAAAGGTGATGAAATTACTTATTGACTATACTAGAAATCATCAGTAATATGTTAACTTGGTGGTAGTATCAAGAGTCATTTTAACACTTTCATCACTAATACAAGTTAACTCATCCCAGGTAATATACTAGTGTTTGGAGCATATAATGATCAGAACTTCCTATACGGTAGGTACAATATTATTAACTTCTATTTTACTGATGAGAAAATAGGAACAAGAAAAGTAAATTGCTTAAATTCCTACAGCTAGAAATTGGGTTTTCAAACCTATAACTTAACCTTGGCAATTTCTCCTTAGAAAAGCATCCAAAATAAATAAATCGAACTTCACTCAAGTCCATTTAGTAAGCATTTATCCAATTCTTAAGCCACCCACAGAGGACTGCTATCTTACACCAGCCCTCCTCCTCTCTTACAGGTAAGGAGACATGTACACATGGAGCTGGCACAGGGAGAAGTTCCCAGAGATATTTTTCCAAGTTTTAGTTAAATTAGTGGTTTCTAGAATTGGGGACATGTACACAAAGGTTGGGCAGGATAATCCTTTAAAAAGTTGGAGCCGTTTCTATCTTCATAGAAGTAAATTATTTCCAATTGTTAATTTTCTAGTACACACTGGTGATGCCTTTCTCATTCCCTACATCAAAGGAATATTTGTTCATGACGCACAATACAACTATCCTCAGGATAGGGAACAAATCCACATCCTCAAATGGATGATGAATTTGAGATGTCCTCCTGTATTTTAAGTTTTCCAAAGCATATACTTTCTGCTAATTAAGTGGATTTCTGGATCATATTATTTGATTTTTGTAACTAAATTGACTTTCACATTCTACTAAAAATGGTTTCTGCAAATCAAATACAAATTACAGATTTTGATAGTGTTTCAAAAGAAATAAAATGGCAAAACAGATAATCTACTCTTGGTAGGAGCTCTTCATCAGTAAATAATAGGTAAAAAACAGCAGTGTGCTGATCAAATATGACAAGTAGATCTGAAATTTTTGGAAGTCTCAAGAACTGATTATATATCGATGAATTATAGTTGTATATATTGATGTGGAACAAAGTGATGTTACAATTTTTAATACAACGTAGAGTGTAAGTCAAGCTAATTAACCTATCCATAACCTCAAATATTTGATTTTTTTTTTTGTCATGACACCATTTGAGATTTACTCTTAACAACACTAAGGTGTAAAGTATTCACATGTTAGTTATACTCACCATGCTGTGCAATGGATCTTAAAAAAAAAAAAAAAGAAAGAAAGAAAAAACCTTATTCTTCCTACCAAACAAGAATTTGTATCTTTTGATTACCATCTCCTCACTCAAAAATTATTGAAATATGAGGTTACTGTTACTGTTGTTAGAGTCAAAGCTTTCCCTCAGTTGAAATACAATTAGGATGTAGGTTTGCTAGTATGAAATCTTCACAGTTTTTAAAACATTTAAAGACTACACATCTGGGAAAGTTTTAATTTTTGGCATGGGGGTGGGAGGAGGAAGATAAGAAAAAAAAGGTTTGAGACCATAAATAATTTAAAAATTGATTTAAGGGGTTGGAGTTGTGGCTCAGTGGTAGAGTGCTCCCCTAGCACATGCAAGGCGCTGGTTTTGATCCTCAGCACCACATAAAAATAAATAAATAAAGATATTGTGTCCAACCACAACTAAAAAAAGAATTGATTTAAAAATACTGCTGATTGTAACTTGCATCTTTTTTTATTTGTATATATCTTATAATGTGCATATCATATTAGTTCAAGATCAATAACAACAAAGTTTATAAACCACTAGTTTAAACAGAGATTAGTTTTGTAAGTGGGTAAGGAAGCAAAGAACATTCAAAGCAAAGAAAAGAGTTTATACAATAACAGAAATATATGTAGCAAGATATTCAGAGGCCTGAAGATATTGAAATTATGTAGTAAAAAATACAGTGACTAAAAGCAAGTCAAATATGTTTGGGAAACAATACTAATTTAAAAAAATATAAAACTTCAGGTTGTATATGTACCATTTTTCTAGTTCTGTAAAAAAGTACATTTGTATCAAGATTCAAACTGGAGGCAGAAATTTTATTAGCATATTGGTATATTTAATTATAGATTAATACATTCATTGTCAATGTCTTCATTTAATATTTTTATAATTCCTATTTGTGTGATTTTTTTATTAGAACTTTATGGTTATACATAGTTGAGTTCATCCCAATGGAAATCACTGTCAGTTCATGATCCCCCCTTTTTCCTCTTGCCCTCCTCCCCTGCCTTCTCCTTCTATTTGTTTGATTTTTAAAGTGTATTGGCACCCAAAATAACATATTCTTCACTGTGACTCACGTGTTCCTCAAAAGCCTCTAATTACAATGAAATTCTTAACAAAACCCCCATATTTCTCAGGAAAGCTCTCTAACAATACCACTGACAATCCTTTGTTATGTGAGTTAAATTAATAAAATAGCAAATATTTATTAAGTACATACTAAATGCTAGACATTTAACATAAAGAAGTACTTCAGTGGCACTGTATCCTTGGGGAGTTTACCCTCTAAGGAAACAAATACATGAGAAGTTAAATAATAAGAGTCACATTCTGAATCCATAAAGTTTTAAGAGAGCATGTTTGTTATAGTTGTTACTCATATCTTCAAATAAATTGCTCATATAATCCTATTTATAATAGGTGAGTAGAATACACTTCAATTTAAAATGAGTCTTTAAAGATGAGTAGTAGATTTGGAGATGAAGAAAGGGAAGGGGAAATAAAATACTTTCCACCACTTCAATTCCAACCCATCAGACAAATCACCTCCTTAGTAAACCCTTAGGTGGTTAGAACTGTCAGAGCAACTAAGGACAGTGTGAGTCTCTTCATCTGACTTCAGAAAAAAACTGTTAGGCTGGAACAGAAAGGTGATAGAGGAGACTAGTAGAACTTAAAGGTGTAAAAATGGTTGAAGAAACATGGAATGTTAACACCAAGAAATTTGGCTTTGTCATGTAAACTGTGGAATTATGGGAAATATTTTAATGGATATAAGACATTACTATTTTTAAAAAAGCTCTGAAATAACATACATTATAGGGTTTTTCCTGTTGCTGAATTTATGCCCAGGCTAATAGGATAACAGATATTTATTTGGTCCTATAACTGGTGAGGTGGGCCCAAATGGAAAAGTAATGAATGACTACCCCCCTCAAAAAAAAAAAAAAAAAGAGGGAGCATGTTTGAAACGTTGCCACCATGAAGTTTTATGTATTAAAAGTTTCATATCAAGCTTTTGACAGATCATATAAATAATACCCTAATTTTAACATCTTAAGAAAGTGTACTGAGATTTAAAAAGCAAACCATTCATGAATCCTGTTTCATTTTTCTTTATGCTTGTCACATTTCTGCTGCTAAGATTATAATCACATGCTTCACTATATTATTACTGGTGTGATTATTTTAAACCAATTCAATTTTATCTTACACCATTTCCATTCACATTTTTTGAAAAGAGCTTTTTTAGACTGGAAATATTTTTACATTGAATTTGATAAATGAGTAAGCATGAATTCACTGAATACTTTGATTTAAGCGTATTTTTACAAATAAATTCTAGGAATTCAGCTTTATTTTATTAAGATACAATAATAAATATAGGCCTGAGGAATTCTCAGGACAAATACTTCAAGAGCTCAATAACCAGCAGTAAATCAGAAATCATCAGATTTTTCTTCACATGGAGACAGAACTCAGATCTCTCGGAATGAAACAAAAGTTTTCTAAATCTTTATATTATGTTGATGCCCAAAAAAGTGTCATTCTGTTTCTTGGCTATTTAATATCTTGACTAGAAGGGTTTTAAAAAATTAAGACTTGTGAATCAAGTAAGAAGGAATTCCAAAATGCCTATACCCCTCCATCTAGCTAGAGTTTTATTTAGATTGTGGCCATCAAGATGCATCACAGCTCTGACTTCATTCCTGTGTCCTGTAGGGAGGCATTGTGAAAGGAAATGGGAGGGTATGCATGATGCCCTGAGCAATGTGTGTTTCTGTATAACATCCAAATCAGACACTAGTGGGATGTGTCAGATATCACACCAGAAAGATTTCTTATGAGAATGGGTTTATATGGCTCAGTTTTGTAAACCCATTAATGTTTCACTAAGTCTGTTCCTTGTTTGTATAATTTTCGTAGTGTATGCACTAGTAGTGGCCAGTATTTGAAGATAAAAGTAACAATTTAGAGCATTTGCAAGGCCCTGGATTCAGTCCCTGGCATGCACACATGCACACATGCACACACTTATAATTTCAGGGGAGTAACCATTATTTCCCTAACTAGCTTTTACTGGTCTTTTAGGAGCATTCAACTGTCTCAGAAAAATACCAAGTTAGATTTTTTTTTTTCTTTTTGGAAAATCAACATATTTAAGTTTGGTGAGCACATCCTGCTGTCAGTACGCTTCTGCTTTTTTCTAACCTCGGCAATTTGAATACTGTTGTCATTTTTAGTCTTCTTATCAAGAGTTTTCTGACTATTCTAGCTTTTGTCATTAAGCATTTTGGCTGTCGTTACACAAAATTTCATAAAGTTTGCTGGTCTGTGTTAGATAACATCTAAAAAGACATGATTCTGAACAGCCTCATTTCACCCCTTAGAGTGCTTATTATGTGTCTAAGTGTGTGCCCAGAATTGTGCCAGATGTGGTGGAAAAAGCAGTTACTTGCAGCAAATTAATAAAACCTCTGTATATGTTTTGAAATCTAAACATGATTTATTCAACTGTATTTTTAAAAAATATTTTCAAGGCCAACAGGTATGGACCTTTTGAGCATTAAAATCATATCTCTTACAAAGCAACATAGGCTGGAACTCTAAGAAAACTTCTACAAAAGTCAAGCTTCTAATCTAATATGAGAAGTGTTAAAGTGAAGTACTTCTAGGCACCAGGGAAACCATCAAGTGAAAAAACAGTTCAACAGGGAGTTGCCAAAGGAGGACATGTACATGAATTGCCTTTATATCTAGTTTTCTTCCCACACACCAAATTACATGGATATGTAAAGCATTTCTTTTGATTTCAGTTAATGCTGTGCACATAGCAATAAGTAAGAATTGGAAAAATGAGTAAAATTATTATAATTGAAAAAATGAAACCTACTTATAACCATTAAAATTATAATTTTAAAAATATTTGCATATGGACAAGCCCTCGGAGGAAATGTCCAAAATTTAAGTTATTTTCATTAATTTTTTTGGTTTCCTGAATTTTTTCCTTATATTTAAAAGCTGCCATTATTGTTGCTACAATATTATCTGGGGATCAATTTTTAAAAATTAGATGCATTCAAATATAACAGAATCACAGCTTAGGACAAGGCTCTGCCACCACTGGGCTTCAAGCATGTCTTAGCTTATCTGGCAAATTGATGGGTTCAGACTTGCTTAGCAGTAAGTCTGGCATTAAAGGCACACTGTGCTGACAGGACATTTTTCTGAAAGGAAAAATGTACATACAGATTCCCACCAGATTTTAAATATGATTGCAATGAATTTTAAATAGTTAATATGTACTATTACATATTAAATATCTATTATATGCAAGGTGGACCAAAAAAAAAATACAAAACATAGTCACTGCCCTTAAGAATTTTAATCTGGCTTGGAAGAGATAAGATACAGAATGGGTATTTGAAGGTCCTCAACAAATAATTTGTTGAATGAATGGATGGATGTTTATGAAAGATCATTATTGGGGGACTGAGGTTGTGGCTCAGGGGTAGAGCTCTCACCTAGCACATGTGAGGCCCAGTGTTCATCCTCAGCACCACATGAAAATAAATAAAGATATTGTGTCCAACTACAAAAATAAAACATAAATATTGAAAAAAGATCATTACTGGGCCTGGAGTTGTAGCTCGGTGGTAGAGTGCTTGCCTAGCATGTGTGAGGCACTGGGTTTGATTCTCAGCACCACATAAAAGTAAATAAACAAAATGTGTTGTGTCCATCCACAACTAAAAAAGTTTTTTTTAAAAAAGAATATCATTAGTAGTCCAAAATAGCATATAACAATCCAAGATAATGAGGGAATATATATACATAAAAGTTCAAGGAATAACAATCCTACTGGCCATACCTATCTTACATACCTACCCCTTTGATAGAATAACATCCCCAGGAGAAAGATGAATTGAATTACAAAAGTAAAAAATGAAGGGCTGCATGGCAGACAGTATGTACCCAGACTATAGTTATTATTTTTTTCTTTTTTTCTTGGTGGTACTGGGAATTGAACCAGGGCCTTGTACATTCGAGGCAAGCACTCTACCAATAGAGCTATATCCCCAGCCTCTCCAAACTATAGTTATTACAAGTCATTTTACACCTGTTAACAATTTTCTATAGAATATTTACAGGCCCTGTCCAAAGAGCAGGATGAAGTATAATACCAGTATCTAGAAGGAAATTTGGAGCTATAGCAACAGAATAACCACACTTGGGATTGTTCACTAACTCTGTAAGGATAGATGAGTGGAATCAAAGAACAAAGAGTTGAGATGTTGACTTCCTTACTGTTAAAGATTGTGAAGATGTGGAGATGGTAGAAGAACAGTCAAAAACAGTAGACAGTAGACCATTATATCATTTTTTTAAAATAACTGCAAAAGAAAATTTACTTCATCAGGAGGAAGCCATTAAAGAACTCCATGACTTCATAAAGTCAGAATTCTGAAGGTGAAGTCACATTGCTGGGCAACTCTAAAACAGAAACAATACTTAAGCTAAGAAATTCTGGAGTTAGATGTAGGTAACAGTCCACTAAGATATGTAGATACTAATGTTTCTAAATTACCCTGATACACACATACCCCCGTTGTCTGCATAAAGGAGCAACTTGAGGTCAGTATGATGACCATTCTGGAAGCCAAGAATAGGCAAAGTCAGGAATTCTATTTAAATTAAGATACAATTATACTTGCTAATAAAAACGGAAAATTGAGCAGTAGTTTGTAATCTCTCTGAGAAAATACACACTGACATTGTGTGCATTCTTGAGAACAATGGATTGAATCTATGGGATTTTGTCAAAGACACACAAAAATTTATCTCCAAAGGCTGGGGCTGGGGTTGTGGCTAAGTGGCAGAGCACTTGCCTCACACACATGAGTCACTGGGTTTGATCCTTAGCACCACATAAAAATAAACAAAATAACTGTATTAGAAAAGAATTTATCTCCAAAGTAAATGAGTCAAAAGTTATAAATTTTAGAGACTAGCTGAAGTCTCACCAAGCAACCTAATCAATTATCCCCCTCTGGAAAATGGTCCTTAACCCAGTAAATCTGGGAACAAACTTCAGCACTTTTGCCAGGTTCCCATTTAGAATAATGACTGAACCCTTGCCTTGGACTTCAGTTCCACTGTAACCTATTTGAATTCAAATGTTGATTTATGAAAGGCCTTATCATGCTCCCTAAAGAAACAACTTGTTCCCTGTCAAAATTAGGATTATCTTGTTTTAGGATGAGTATTTACTATGTCAATAGCCAAATGATGATTTACCAGAAAAGAAAAAAAAATCAAACTTTATCATGGACAGCAAGGCACCTCATATAACTCAGAAGCAGGGTACCAATCTACTTTCGAATTGGCCTTACGACCTGGGTGCAGTAGTGCACATCTGTAATCCCAGTGACTTGGGAGTCTGAGGCAAGAGGATTGCAAGTTCAAAGCCAGCCTCTCAGCAACTTAGTGAGGCCCTAAGCAATTTAGCAAGAACCTGTCTCAAAACATAAAAAAAGGGGGGGGGGGAGGTTGGGGAGACTTAAGTCCTAAGTGGCAAAACCTAGTGCAGACATGGCAAAAATGAGGACCTTTGCCACTATTTGTTCCCTTCCCTACGAAGGGAAGACAAGCATAATAGATAGCCTCAGGATTCTTCTCAATTAACTTGGCATTTGAGGTAAGTACTCTCTGTCACCAGGAATTCTCAGGTCATTTTAAACCTATTTTCTTGCCTGTAGATTGGTTTTAGGTGACACCTGCCCATTCTACTTTCGGATAAGATAATAGACGTTCTGGAAAGCACTTGGCTGTGAGAGAGACTCTCATCTCCCATAGGTTGATACCATGACTGAGTCAATGTATACTCATGAAGATGTCCAGGAGGAATCTTCTTGCTCCTCAACTAGGTGCAGGGGTGGAGTTTCATTCCTCATTACTCATGGCCTACTCCCGGAGAGAACCTGATCTGAGTAGCCATCAGCTGAGTAAAACACCCTGTGAAGAAATGCTAAGAGCTGGGGTTGTGGCTCAGTGGTAGAGCACTTGCCTGGCATGTGTGAGGCACTGGATTCGATCCTCAAACCACATAAAGATAAATAAAGATATTGTGTCTATATACAACTAAAAAATATATTTAAAAAAAGAAATGCTAATATGGCCAGTTTGCCTAAAAGAGTCTACATTAGTTATTTCTTGGACATGGCTTAGGAATGTTTCCATTGGTGGAAAATATCTGATTCTTGAGAGAGTGAAATGAAAAAGCACTTGTGAAAACTTTAGGGGTATGTACTTATGTAGGGGATGTGGGTGAAGATGAATATTGGAAGATAACAAGTTAAGCCCCCTCCACCCTGAATTTTCCCTTTAGCTTACAATTTCTTATTTAATTAGATCTTTTCAGGAAGACTGGAATAGAATCTTTCCCCTTCTGAGAGGCAAATATAATGAAGGGATGTTTGCCTTGACTTTGCTATTACAGTGTATGTGCAACATCTCTAAATCCACTCCACTGCATCTTACACACTTGTCAGATTGATTTGACTCTCACACCACTGTCACCACCTCTCTCTGCCTCTCAGGAACCTAAATCGATTCCTCTGTCAGTTATAGAAATCTAAGCTCTTCACTCTTGCATTCAAACCTATCCTGCAACTACCCACTCCTGCCACTCACCATCAGCCCCTACTCCTTTTTCAATCTCATCTCTTCCTGCTTCACATTGTAGAAGCAGGTACTGTTGGAGCTGGAAGGCATCAAAAAGATGGTGTTCATCCAACCCTTGCATTTGGGGAAAGCAAAACTCATAGAGGTAAGGTGATGATTTCAAGGTCACACATATCCCTTCCATTTTCAGCAAGATCTCTTGCTTTCCATTCCATACATAACTTGTTCCTCTGGTTCTAAGCACAGGGTGTGTAGAGCTGGTACCCAGGGAAAGGTATTTCATGGGGTAAATGATACATATGAAGCAATATCGAAAATTCAAAACTCCAATGTGCTTGCAACATACTGTGTTTGTAGCAAATAACCTTTATGTAGAATTTACCACCCTCTTAGTAGGAAATTCACAAAGCTGAAAATGATATGCAAACTTGTTCGATGGGCTTTGGAAGGAAAATTTGTGACAATTGTCTTCTATCTAAATTTAATGATTCAGGAATAGAAATGATCAACGTGTGTGTCAGGGTTTCCCTGGAAAATGGCCTATTGCTTGCCAAGTTATTTCCTCTGAATTTAAGCTTAGAAAATCGTTTCAAGAGTAATCATGTTGGGGAACCTCAGTGCAAAGACCCTGTTACAACTTGCCCAACTGGAAACTAGGGAAACCACATCTTCTTTAGAAGATTTGTGTGGTAGAAAATGCGAGGTGGCTAGTGATTTAAACCTTACCGATTATCATGAATAGCAAGAAGAAGGGGAAAAGTAAAGGAAAAGCTTTGATTATAAGAATATTGTTAAATAAATCAAAGTAAATGAAACTAATCAAATATATACTGTAATCTAAAAATGAGGGGCTGGGGTTGTGCCTCAGTAGCAGAGTGCTTGCCTTGAACATGTGAGGCACTGAGTTCAATCCTTAGCACCACATAAAAATAAAAACAAAATAAAGATATTGTGTCCATCTATAACTAAAAAAAAAATTTTAAATGAGACATCAACTTTCTACATCAGCTTTGATGAATGGATAAGAATACTTGTAATTTGTGTATTAAATATTTGAATATAAATTACTGTTTATTATTTCATACCCATGGAAATGACAAAATAAGACATCTCATCATCATATTTACATTTTGATTGTATACAGATAATAGATATCACTTATTCAGATTGTTACAAATTCCAAATAAATAGAGCCTGAATTAATGAAGTTTTAATATGAATTAATGAAGTTTAATATGCCTACGCATTAAGTTCAAGTTAAGATTTGCTACTTTTAAAACTTCACTACTAAAAAACTTCCCCTATTTCACTAGGACATGCCCACAACAAAGCCCAAAGGCAGCTGATTGGAGCAGATTTTGTCCTCTACTCCGCAAAATAGTCTTTGCTTTACTACAAAAGTGCACAGGCAACTGACTCTTCAAGAAGATGCTTCATATCATCCACACCTTCCCTCTTCCCTGACACACAGAAGAGGTGCACCAAGAGCCTCCATAAGCCAGGTGAAAGGCAGAGTGTGCTTGATTCATGTTTAGAAAAAACACATTTATAGGTCATGTCATCCAACTGGAGTAGGGGAAAAGTGGCTGTCCTTTGGCTATGAGAAAAGCTCAATAAATATTTATCAAATTGAACTAATTGACTATTGAAAGGAAAACCTTTGTGACAGAGAGCCCTCTATAAATACAATGTAAACATATAGCTCAGTAAACCTAAACACAAAGATCAGTATTGGGCAGTTGCTTAGTATATAATTCTTTTAATTCCAAGACTCAGGAATAGCAGCAAGATATGCTTTTTCTGTCCCCTTCCTTGGTGGGCTTCAGTTTATTCTGCATTTCAAACCTCCCTAATTAAACCATTCCCTTGCTTGAGATCAGAATAACTCTGCCTACTTGCAATTCTTTATTATCATTAAACACTTCTCAGAGAGCAAGAGGATGAAAGCTATCCCGTACTGACTTTTGCTTCCTGGTCCAATGTAGCTTGAAAATCCTTTTCACTTGGCTTGGGCACTTTGGGCAGGCACATCTAGATTCATTACAGGGTTTGCCTTCCTGACACATCAGGGGCAGAACTATGCACTGCTGTCTTACTTCTTCTGGATTAAATGCAGATCAGACAGGCCTCAGGTTCTCTGCCTTTGTCATGTCCCCAGTCCTTCCCGGAGGAAACCCCAGGTAACCTCCCCCTACAGGCCCCAGCCTGCCTGAGCCTGTGAGTCAGTTTTTCCTAAGGCTGAAAGAGTAACTGCTGCCTCAGCCCCAACTGTCTGAAATTAGGTTTGCTGCACACACTGTGCTAGCAATGAGGTGTTGGGGCCTGAAAAGCTTTGGCATCTCCAATCTGGGTTGATGGCAGCCATGCAGACCCAACGTACTGAATGAGAGCAGAATAACCAAAAAGGAAGAGACAAAAAGAGAAACTTCAAGTCATGATCAATGAGACTTGTGATCTACTGATTTAGTGACTAAGAATACATTTGCTAAGTGGGTGTCTGTCCCTCCATAAGTGGTATGCTTATGAATTAGGAGCATTCCCAGCCTCTCCTATATCATTGTTCTTGAAGCAAGCACACAAGTGCTTTTTCAATCTTTTATGGACATGTTTTTCCTAGTAACTATTTAAAAACATATTGGGGAAAGTCAACGGCAGCAAAATTTCGATCCTGGACAACTGAAAGGATGGTAGTTCCATAAATGAGGTAGGAAATTCAGGAGAAGGAGCAGATTTCAAGGTGATAATGAAGCATTTAGTTTGGGACCTGTTGACTTTGAAAGCCCAAGGGAATCCAGCGACAAATGTTAGTAATTTGGCTCTGGAGCACAAAGCTGAAGTGTCAACCTGTGACTCATTAGCAGATACTTGAAATTTCCCCCAGAGAATAAGATTGTTGAATATTATCATGTCTAAGGCTAAGAAAAAAAAAAACTTTAACAATAGACACATAAGATGAGTATTTGGAGGAGGGATCTCCCAGAAGGAGAGAGATGAGTACTCAGAGGGTATGAGGAGAACTTGTGGGTTTGATGTTAGGTGAGACAAAGCTGAATATTAATGCAGAAAGAAGAGAAATCAGTCACATCAAATGCAGAGAGCTTCTTTAAAAACAAAAATTCTTGTGGCTCAGTGGTAGAACACTTGCCTAGCACATGCAAGGCCCTGGGTTCAATTCTCTGCACCATATAGAAATAAATAAAGAAAGAAAGAAAGGTATTGTGTCCAACTAAAAAATAAATATATAAAAATGTGTATTTAAGGGAAAAAAAGAATAAAAACTCTGGCTTTGGTGAAAATAATTCCAGTGAATTTTTAGGGCCAGGTTGCAAGCAGTTAACAACTAAGGAAGCCAGGCTCAGTGGCACACACCTGTAATCCCAGTGGCTCAGGAGGCTGAGGCAGGAGTATCAAGAGTTCAAAGCCAGCCTCAGCAAAATTGAGGTGCCAAGCAGTTCAGTGAGACCCTGTCTCTAAATAAAATACAAAATTAGGGTGGCTCAGTGGTAAATGCCCCTGAGTTCGATCGCTGGTACCAAAAAAAAAAAAAGGAAGAAAGAAAGAAAAAAATAACTAATTATGACAACAAAGTTCAAGTAGTAAATGTAGACTGCTATTTTGAGATGTTATGCAATACATGTACATGTAAAGATACATCTTATAGTCAGTCATATGATCCACATATCCTAAATATAATATGGAGTTAATTACTATTTTACTGTAATTTCTAGCTGACTCTAGAATTAAGCACTTTATAGATCTTATGCCTGCACTAGGAATTCAACAGATTTTACTATATACGTTTTTATAGATAGATTTCATGGAACCTGAATAGGGGTATATGTATTTTCTTGTGTGTTTTTTTTTTTTTTTTTTTTTTTTTTGTTGTTGTTGTTGTTTGGTTGGTTGGTTTTATTTTGCTTTGTTTTCCTAATTTCCTTTTTGAGGCTCATTATTAGATGCCCAATCATTGTCTTTGAGATTGGTTCCCATGTAATTCTGCCTGGATCAAATACCAGGTGTTATGGTTTAGATGTTAGGTATCTCACATGTGAGACAATGCAAGGTTTAGAGGAGAAATGATTCGGTTATGAGAGTCTTAACCCAATCAGTGAATTAATACCCTGATGGGATTAACTAAGAGGTGACTGAAGACAGGTAGGGTGTGGCTGGAGGAAGTGGGTCATTGGGTGCATTCCTTTGGAGTATATAATTTGTATCTGGCCAGTGGAGTCTCTCTCTGTTTTCTGATCACTGCGTAAGCCACTTCCCTCTCCCACACTCTTCCACCATGTTTTTCCTGCCTCACCTTGAGCCCCAAGGAATGGAGCCTGCTGTCTGTTGACTGACGCCTCTGAAACTATGAGCCCTCAAATAAACTTTTCCTCCCTGAGGTTGTTTTTGTCAGGTCTTTTAGTCACAGCAGTGAAAAAGCTCATTAAAACACCCAGTCAAACCATACTCTTCTTTAGACTTTAACCCAACATGGGGATAAAGTGTTGGAATCACCCTTAGGCCTAGTGACTTCATGGATATGTTCTAGATTTATGACCTAATCTCTTGGAGCATGAATCTCTGGAAAGCCCCTTTCATCTCCAGACCCATCCTCTACCACACAAAGACTGATAGGATGACAATCTGGAAGTGACTTCAGAGTTCCTTAACTCTCCCAGTTTCACAGATGAATGAACTAAGGCCCACAATGGGGAAATGACTTGTCAAGGAAGCATCGTTGCAGGGAGATGACAGCAAGGGCTTTAGACTCACCAGGATTGCATTTTGAGTCTTGGATATGAAATTCTACAAGTATGTGGCATTTGGGCTAGGCTTTTTAACTCCTGAGCCTCAGCTCCCTCATTTAAAAATGGAGCTAATGATCACCTCACCTGCCCTACATAGTTGCAGTGTGTCTGGAATGAATAAGATGTGAAAGCACCTAGTCAGCCCCTGCTACATGAGAGAAACTTGAGGAGTGGAGTCTCTCCTCCTTCACACAAGTTGCAGAAGCAAAACTCAAAGCAAACTTAGCTAGGTCTTCTGACTTAGCCAGAGCCCTTTTCATACACAGAGGTCTTCATATTGAGGTACCCCTGAAGGAATGTAAAGTCTTTCCAAGGGGCACGGGGGCATGGATAGTTTTAAGGGAACTGATTTCTAGATCCCCAGATTCCACATTAAATCTTTCCTAAAATTGATCTGAGTATGCACCTGCAGTTGGGAATTTTCTTTTCAATACAAGGAGCTTGTATTGCACAATGGTTCTTCTACTTTATAGAATATACTTTAAATCTTAAAGTTTCACATTACCCTGAAGCGTTTAAACCTCCAAGCAACCAACAAAACGACCTTGTGATAATTCTTTTAATGTTCTCTCAATCTCATTCAGAGATACAGTTCCAATAAAATTTTTACTTTTTACATTTAATAAGATCATTAAAATGTGTGCTAACATATACTACTTTGCTCAATTGTGCACTCCTAATAATTGTTTCAATAGTTCAAGGCAAAAGAAACGATTTAATACTTAGACCCTTATGGTTGCAAGAAAAAATTTTAAACTTTCAGTTTACACTTCTTTTATGGAGGGGTGATAGGGTGACCAATAAAAGACTTCAAGCATAGAAATATACTGTATTAGGTAAAAATCTGTAAAGGAAGTAGGATAAAAATTCACAGAGGAGGGAAAAGACATAAAATTTTCAACTGTGAAAGCAGAGCTTGTTTTAAACATTTAAAATGGATGAGGTAGATATGGAAAAACTTAATAAAAAGAATGATGGAATAATTTTTTTATGATATGCTAGAACTTATATCCTTTCCAACTCTTGAAACTTATAATGAAAAAAAATTTAATGTCAACTTAAAATGCATTTAAAAGAACAAAATTTTCAAACTCCTTTGAAAAACTCTAAGGTGGTTCACAGCCACCTTAGAATCTTAACCTTGTTTTGGTCTATTGGACTTTGGTCTTTGGGGTCCTCAAAGAGAGGACAAACACACACACACACACACACACACACCCCTGACATATCTCCAATTCTCTTCCTCTGACCCCACACGCTCAACCACACATTCTCTCCCTTTTCCCTTTAGGTCTCCCTAGTGCTTCAAGTCCTCTAGATTTAGCTTTATCAGTTCCTTCTCCACAACACACACTCTTTCCTTTAGGACTTTTCCTTTTTAGTGTATCATTTTTCCTCTTGTCAAAATTATTCCAGTCATTACAGGGCAGTGAGCTTCTTCCTTCACTTATTGCTCCAGAGAAATTCTCAAACTTTAGCATGCATCAGAACACATGGAAGACACCTCAAACACAGATTACTGGGTCTCCAAGAATTTCTGATCCAGGATGTCCAGAGTTGGGCCCCAAAATGTGCATTTCTTACAGATTCCAACGTGATATGTGGTGAGCCGTTCTAATTAGACCGTGGCCGCCATTAGAAGATGGCGCCGGCTTCCACTGTGGCCTGTGATAAACAACTCCTAATATGGAGAATTGGCACGCAATCCCTTCCCACCCTATGAGAAAGATCCACGTGGCAGCTTAGGATTGGTATGCGGGAGTCTTTATTAGGCTGTGCTTGGGCGTGGCGGGCACGGGTCGCTAGAAGATGATACTTGAATCAAGGCCTGAATAAACTGCTGAAAGAAGAATCCTGTGTCATGTTTTCCCTTGCTGGCGAGGGGTCGCGACAATTGGTGGCCCGGAGGGGGAATTATATTCCTCGAACCCAGGATCCAGAACTTTCAGCAGTCAGGGTGGTGCACCGGTAAGTTCCCAGGTAAAGTGGGAATCCGCAAGCTAATAGCGGGACGCTCCTCGGAAAAGAAAGAGAGAGCGAGAAAAGGGACGCTCCCCTGTAAAAGGAAGAGAGCGGG